>NW_017308165.1:114143-164994 GCF_000935625.1 Nanorana parkeri
TTTTTTTTAGATGTTTTGTTGCAGCAGGCAACATTGCTGATTCCAGGTTCTTCTGAGCACCTTCACAGTGATCTGTCCTTTATAGGAAGACTTGGAACTGAAATGTGAGGATTGTGTTTCTCTCATTAACATACAGTGGGGAAGCCAGGTTGTAATTCTTTAACCCCCTCACAGTCCCTCCTAACATTACAAAGAAGGAGAAGCAAGTATACATTTTAACTGTTAAAGGCCAAGAAACCCTAACCTAAGTAAAAACAATTTAAACTGCATCTTTTGAATTATTATTTTTTGACCTATTCTATGTGAATTGGAACATATAACAAATATAAAATAGGTGTTATCCCAATTTGGCTGCAAAAGTGGAAATACATTTTAAAGTTGCTCATAAGATGCATAAACCTAGAACAATTGATTCTTCTGTCTGGACACTTTAGATAATTTTTCAATATGGCAACAGTGAGAATACATTTTATACTGTATTGTGATGTCCATTTAATAGAAAGACATGCAGTAACATGCTACTTTGAGTAAAGAACTGCTGCATTCTCGTTAATTGCCTGTAAAATGTGATTCATCTTGAGATTGTCTATTTGCACACATCAAGACATGCTTACCATCGGCAACGCCAGAAGAACAATGTATTAACATCAACCCATTACTGATATAGGTGGTTTTTGTGGAAAGATCACTACGGTAATCCTAATACTGCATATATCAAGATGCAATGATTGAGTGGGGTACTTGACTTTAAGTGCTCCTATCTCAGAACTTGATAGAAAATGCCAATCATCAGTATCCTACAAGATGAAGTTAGTGAGCCATCAACCTTCCTAACTACTTCAACCTTCCTAAGTTAGCAGTCTTTGCTACAAGACTGCTCAGTGGTAGCTCTGAGACTACTACTGGGCAGTCTCGGCCCAGATCTTCATGCATCTTTAGGCTTCAAGGCTAGGCTAAGGTCTTGAATGCAATTACAAGTGCAGACCATTATATGTAAAAACACTTCAATTTCTCCAGGTGGTAAGAACATATGAATCACCTGCCAAGTGGTTCTTTTATAGTCTGTGGTAACTTTTGGTACCTATTACACCCAATTATAATGTTAAACTTACCTGTATCCTTTCTATGGCTTCTTGATGGATGCTAATGTTGATTTTTAATAGAACTAGCTTTGCTAAATAAATATTTATTTTGAAGTACAACCTTGGGTTCGGTCATCCAAAATGATTATTTCAGTTAGTTTGATTCCTGATGAGCTGAATGATTAGCTAGCTTCTTGTATATCTTGGTGACTCCATCAGCAAGGAGGGTGACAACACTGCTTCTCCATAGATATATAGTAAGTGAGCACTGTCAGAAATAAGTATTTCTATCAGAATTACCAGGTACAAATGAAGGAAAAAATAGCCTAAAACAAAAAAAACGTAACCACTATACCTATGGACTTGTGAGCTGATATATTCAGACCTTATCCTTGAGTTTACCTATGCTTTAAACCACCCTTACAGCATGGTGAAAGGAGATTTATTTATATTAGCTGAGACGGGTAGACAGAGATGGGAACTCGTGTGCAAATATATCTCACCGACAGAGCCCCTGAGAGATAATATCTTTGAATGATCCAACTCTCCATCACTTATCCTAAACCAAAATGCCATTTGTGGGTGGGCTGACCTTCCTTTTTTTTCTCGTCCCTTTTTAATATTGACTCTAAAGAAACATTGTTGACCCAAGCCTTAGAGGGTTGATAAATTAGCTCTCCTGCGTAGTCGGCTGCTTAGATGTTAGCCGTGAAATATCCTTTTTAAAACCCTTACAGAGAAGAATGAAAGTTGCTTATTTATATTACTTACAGATAATATTTCAATCTTAGACCTAAGTTGGCTAAAAGGGAGAGACAAATATTTGTAGGCTCTATTGAAGTGCTGTGGTGGCATATGAAAGTGTTAATGCCTGTGGGGCCCCCATAAATTAACAGTCTTTTGTAACACTGAGATGGTTTGGCAAGTGTTTTGTTTGCCTGTGAACACTTGTAAGGGGCATGAACTTCCTGTGCTGAAGGCTTATGGAGTGTAGCAAGTTTATTAAGACTTTGATCACAAATTCTAAGAACTAGTAGCAGTTGATTATTACCCAGCTGGCAATAAATCTCCAGCCTTCCTTTGTATCCACTGCTTGGTTTTTAAGAGATACTGAAACTGGTTTAAACATTTACCCTTTTACTTGGGGAGGTTTGTTAGAGATGACTTGGGTGGGATAGGAAGGAACAAGTAACATAATGGAGTTTTGAAATTGTAAAGTTAGGGACTTATGCCTATGCAGAAAGTTTGGACTTTGTCAAACCATACACTGACTTTTTCGTAGTTTAACAGGAAGATTAGGACCCTTGTTTTTACTGCTCATTTTTAAAGAGATGTACCCCCATTTCCTATCCTGCTAACATTTTATCAGAGAGGAAGTGAAAGGAAGTCTCCAACAGCAACACAGAAATAAAAATGCTTTTTTTTTTTTAATTTAGAGGGAAAGATGGAGCTCCTGTCAGATTTTAACTCGCATTAGTGTGTGCTTGTTTTAGTTTTTACCTCACTTGCTGCAAGGTGAAACCTTTGTCCACAGAACTGGAAATGAGAGTGAATCTTTCAAATTGAGCCCCAGATAACAGTAAAAAAAACTCTAGCCTAAACTTTAAAAAAGCGGTTCAAGTGAGTAAACCTTTTTTATTTTAGCTCCCTAGACAAAACGAGCACTTAACCCTTGCATTGCGGGGGTAGCCCCATTTCAAGGGTCAAGATTTGATTTGCCCAGATTTGTTCTTTATCTGTGCTGTATCCTGTTGTGGGCTGTCGACACACAGCATTTTTATGGATCGGGTTGAGTCATCCCTTCTAGTTGACTTTTTACTAAACCATTCAACCAATCCGGCTCTAGGGTTTGGTTGTATTAGACTGTCTTGCAGCTTTGTGTGCTGGTGTCAAATTTCCTGAAGGCTGTAGCATAATCCTGTGTCTTACTTGCCCCTTTGTCCCTTAATGAACTCATACAAAAAGGACCTATTATACTGATGACTGCATACATGAACAGTCATGCCTTATTCTTATTTTTAAAGCCTAACCAATAAAGTATTGATTTTTTTTTATTTTCCAAAATTTTCACCAAGGCCTAGTCAGTCTTCACAATCGGCTCTGTATATTTGCATCTTTACGACATTATAGACCTGCCCCCAGACCAGATGTTCAGTGATTTTTCGTTCAAACATTTTTGTGCTTCTTGCTTTTCTTATCTTTTATAGGCTTTTAGATAAGAATCTTTTACATAATAAAGAATCCTTCATTGACCAAGCATATTCTCTCTGGATTGGGTCAGAAAATACTTGCATGCTTTTTATGTCAAAATATGTTTCATAACAAAAGCAAACGGCTAAGTAGTGAGTTTAAAGCTGGGTACACACAGAGCAGATTTTGGCCAATTCAGCAGGAATGAGTGGGAATTGCTCAGTTGGTGACCATATTCATTCAATAGAAGTCGATCATTAGATGCTGCAAGCACCATTCGGGTATACTGACAGCGGCCAGCGCCCCTGTCAGAATACAATGCTTACAGCGGGAAATGGAGGAATATGTTCCTTTTTTTTTTTTTTTTAGTTCAATGCACAAGTAAAACCGAAACAAATCTAACAATGTGTACTCTACTTTAGGACTCATTCAAACCTTTGCAATTAAATCCACAAGTCAGAAAGTGCATAATTCTAGTGTAGAGATAAGGCACCTCTCGCTGTATCCCATGTGTAGCCCCTACATACTACTGCATTCAACATTTATGATTACTAAATGTAATGCAGCAAAACCCCATTGAATAAGTATGCACAGCCAGCAGTTTAAATGCCCTTTCCCAAGAGGTAAAACACTCAGGAAAACTTCTAGGTGTGAAAGAACTTGAAATGCAAAATATTAATGTTGCACTGGAGGGCAAGTCAAGGACCAGCTGTATCACGCCAGCAACTGCCATCCATGAAGCACCGACTCCCCCGTAAAATTGGCGCAACAGCACAGAAATACGATCTTGACGCCAGAAAGTTTACTACTGTGCAAATGACCTTTTTCCTATTACATTTCTGTTACCGATCATTAAGTTCTTGGTAAACATTTGCTTGAGCACTGGTGTGAGGAGATGGGCTAGTAAAGCCGCCTGTAGTGCACAGGTTTTATTCCCATGTATGTGATGTGTGGATAAGAAAGGCATCAGACTGATGGCTTCAGTCTATCACATCTATAGAAGCACTTTGATCAGGCTGAGATACGTGGAAAGCTAAACACTCACATCAGTCCCCCATCTGGATGGTGTTTCCAGCAGCCCTCAGTGTCACAAATGATTTAAGCTCTTGAATGTTAGCTGAATAACTAATGGGTGTGTGCTCAGGATGATTAATAATTGTAACACAAAGAAGTGTACTGCCACATTCCACCATACAATAGCACTGGAGTGCTTATAAGTGACCACTTAAAATTACATAACTACTGACTGAGAACCCCTTTTAGTTTTCTTCTTTTTTTTTTCTACGTAAACCTCTGCTTATCACTCTTTAGAATTGATCCACAGTGGCTTTTCTTAGAGCAACAGCAACCCTTCTTGTGAAAATAATACTATGTTATCACATAACTCTCAACAACTTCCTGGATTCCCAGTGTGCTTTGAGTATCTTTCCTTGCTGCTTGATGTGATGCAATCTCAATTTCTGAACAGTACATAGCCCATGATGCATTGCTTCCAGCAAGCAATAATAATGTCACATTGTTCAGACATTGAGTTGTAGTTTAGAAAGCTCAAGGAGGTACATATTCACAGTGCGGAGTGCAATTGTGTCAGTGCGTTGAGTACAATTAAGAATTGAAGTACATCAAATAAGTACGTTTACAAACTTCTAGATCAATATGGTTATGAAGAGTGGGATAGAACCTATTGAAATTCAATCAAGAAATACTATATTGCATTTTATATATTGATAGATTTTATTCCATATATCATATTTATGTTTAGTTATTGACCATAGATATTTTTGAAACATGCTGTGCTGTTTTCACTAGGCAAGCAATAACTGCATGTCTGTTACCAAGCATTGGAAATAAATGGCTTTGTTCTCTCCTAAACCTCTCTTGGCCACTTGAGCAATTGTGCACTCGACACATCAGAAGTGCATGAGACGATCTCCTGAGCTGCCTTCTTCATGAAATAGCTTCTGAGCTTGTACAATATCTTGTGTTTGAGGAATCACATTACACTGGATGTCTGATCTTCCCTCGTCGCAGCCTGAAACAATCGCTGTATTCTTTGTTGAAAGGGAGGACGTTTTAAAGAGGTTCATTGTGCCTCTGTGACCCGTTCAGCTGTGTGTATTTATCTAATTACAAAAGGCATAAATGTAATGTCAAGCCAAACAATGCCTCTGCCAAGCATTCATAGCTCGCTCGATGGCATGAGGGCAAATTATGTCTCTGTTTTCTTTTTGATACTTGCTTATAATTAAAGGAAACAGCGCATTAAGATCACATTAAGAAAAAACAATGATCTGCAAATATTACCCTCTTTCTAAAGTTTTTGGCTGGACAGTGGCCCCAATGGAAATATTTCCCATTGATCCTTTCCTGGTGACAAGTGTCCTTGGGACAGAAAGTAAGATGGACTCTTCCCAGTGGGGAAGCAGTTGATTTTAAACCTTGCAGAAGCTATAACCCTTTCCCACTAACAAAGTGTTTTGATTTTATTGCTGTCTGCATTCTTGAAATGTGTGTAGCCACCACCACTGGATCAGGAAGCAGTGAAGCTGGAGATCCACTTTGTTACTGCACATACCAACATTTCTTTCTTCAAGGGACTCCTTGCTGCTAAATTGGCACACCTAAGCTGGATATTAACAGGATACTACAGCTTGTTCATGATTGCATATTTAGTAATTTTATTCTGTTCTCTCGGCAGTGATGTTGAATACTCTGCCTTCTGTACTCTTCATAAGAGCCACAGCCTTGGACAGATAACTATCAGGTGTTATTATTGAAGTATGCTGCCTGTCATTTTGTCTATAACTGCCCCCCCAAAATATAATTCTCTTCCAACCACGGTAGCATCTTACGGCTCATACACATGGGCAAATGTCAGCGTTCGGCTTTGTACATCTGTACATATGCCCATTTTTAAACAAGTACCAGTGTATATCCAGCTGTACACCATAACTGTGGCTCTAGGGTGGGGCAATATACCCGGATTTTGCATTTACAACCCCAGGCACCCATGTGCATGAGCCCTAAAGTGAATTTGTGGCTGGATTAAAAGTATAACCCAAGTAGACCTAAGTGACTATTATCTAGCAGAAGTCCTGGACCAACTCAGGGCTAGGTTCCAGCCTTCTCCTGAACTCTGACTTTCTATTGAAAGTCCTATTATTCCAGGCCATGACCCTTTTTAGACATTTGAATTTCAACCACCTTAAATCACTGTATTGCTATGCTACACAACCCAGCAGTAATACCGCTGTCCATACATGGATCCTTTTGACCAAACATCCTGGGCCCCACAACCATACCTGCTCTATGACTATCCCCCTTAAAACATGAATTCCTAATCCAAAACATGTCTCTCCAGAGGAATCGCCCCCTTACCTGAGCTTTTTCTGTTGCTTCCCTTGGGACATAGGTTCAAAGTTTTCCCACATAAAACACACAAGTCTGCTACCACTTTGGAACTTACTCTTTCACGCAAAGCATCTCCCTACTTTATACCATCCTACAAGACAAATCATATTTCAAATCAAATCTGCCTTTTTTGGAGAAGTGAAGATGGAGTTGGAGACCTTTCTCCATTCACAAATGGTCCCAGGCCATAAAAACAAATTAGTCATCCTCATGATACATCAACCATTGCGAAAGATTTAAAACATTTTGCTAAGATGTTACAACAGATATCCTTCTCCTTGTTCTCCGGGGCTGCAGAGGCCTCACCAGTTTCTTATTTGTGGTGGTATTCAAACACCTGTCTGACAATCCTTCTACCCAACTAGCACTCAAGTATAGGCTTAAATCTATTTCCACATAACTTTAGAACCATAGTAGCCCCCTTTCTCTTTGCTGCTAGACTTGCTATTAATAGCCACTGGAGGAGCACTACTGCCCTAGATATCTCTGAAACATTTCAAAGCATCAATACACCATGCCAATATGAAACACTGCTGGCTTTTAATCCAACTCCCAAAATAAATTACATCTTCACTGGGTTACATGATTAACGTATTCTTCAGCACTCGATAGGGAGTGACCTCCTACGTTTATCTGGCTCATCAGTGGTATGTTCTCTGATCTTATTGACAAGGTAAGGAAGCACAGGGTAGTCGGGCCCGTTCTCCAATTCACCCTGTTACACCTACTCCTGTTTCTCCAAGTTTCTCCCCTCCTGTTTTCCTAGCCCCATTTACCCCCGTGGGGTCTGAACTTAAGTCTATAAGAATATTGTCTACGATTTGTTTGAGTTATCATACTCCTTTTACCCCATGTTATATGAGGAGGACTGGTGACTGCAGTGTAGCGACCAACCACTAGATACTTCTTGCCTTTTACATTGTTGGTTTATCACCCTTTTGTATTTTTGTTGAACTTGTAATTTTCATTCTGACTCTGACGGTACTTTTGGTACTTTTGAGCCTCAAAGGTTCATTAAAGCCTCGTATGTTTTTGCATATTTCTACTGCTAGCTAGCATGTAGTAGATTTACATCCTGTCCAAACATCTGAAGATTCTCGGGCGGCCGCAAAAGATCATGGGGCGGGCGCACGCACAGTTCAGATCTGTGTACGGGAGACTAGGAGAAACGCAAGGTAAGTCAATGCAGCAGCGTGCACCTGCACAGACTCAGTGGGACAGGAAGAGACCGGAATCAGCGCTGGATCAGAGACCGGCACCAGCGCTGGACGGACTCCTGAAAACTTCTGGAAAGAAGATGATCAGATCAAGAGGCATCATTTAAGGTAAGTCCTTAAAGCAGCATTGGGGGGGGGGTAATTTTTGAGTTTAATGTCACTTTAATAAATGTATTGCAATATAAAAAAAATATGTAGCAAAGCACTAACTGCAAAAGAGAATTTATACTCCTATTCACTGCCCGTTCTTCCAATCTACGCTTTGTTCAAAATCTACATGTTTTGTAGGGTAAGAAACCATAGTGTGAAGCAGAGGGACTAGGCATCCTACATCCAGATGTGTGTCAAATGTAAAGAGTCCTTTGCTCTGCAAGAGAGAAGATTGCAGGAACAGGCAGTGGGACAGGTGAGTATAAAGCCTCTTATTTTGCAGGTGGTGCTTTTGCTATTTTTTTTTTAGTTTAGAAAGATTTCAGTTAGTGCACTGTCATTGCATATCTCAGAAATTACGTAGCAGAATTAGTGGAGGATCTGCAAAAATATGCTAAACTCCTTGCAACATATAAAGCTGAACCACTGGGTGTGTTCAGTATTATTCATTTTTTTATTAAGATTAAATGAAAGCTAGGAAGGTAAGACCACCAACCTGCGCAAGCATTCTTCTTGTAATCCAAACAGAGGGCTGTGTGTAGTTCTCTGGTTATCAGGGAGAGATTGTACAGTGTATCTGCAGTATGATGTTCTAACAGATTGCAGAGGCCAAGAAAGGCAAACTGGAATAAATGCCAGCATAGCCTGCAGGACTAATGCTTGCCAGGCTTGTTTCAATCTGATCTCCTACCTGGGGCTGTGCTGTAGCTTGTTCCCTGGACCACCCTGATTGAATACACTGGATTAATAACTGTGCCCCCCACGTTCTCACTCTGCATTCCCAATGAGTATGTCAGCTTTCTTCCCATGAAGAACGACATTTCAGCTCTACTATACTAAAGCTGTTGCATTTCTACATCAGGCATCCTTAATGCATTTGCAAAGCTTTAATGGTACCTCCTCCTTCATGATTTTCTAGGAATCTCTTATCATTGTGCAGTGACAGCTCGGCAAAATAGTTCTGCAGAATATTTTGGAGACTGAACAGAGCAATTTGAGCCTGTGCCCTTCCGATGGTGATCTTTGTTCTAACTCCCAGCTGGCAGCCTTGCCTCTTAATCCTTGTGGAAACTTGTGTTTCAAGCACAAAAGCCGTTTCACGTCTTATCCTACTGCACAGATGTTGGGGAACAGTTACTAGATGTGTATTTTGTTTTACTGCGCGCTTTAAAAAAAGTAACCCCCTTTATTTTTCTAAATGATACTACACAGCCCTTTTAGACCAGAGGCTTAACTAGAGAAAGACAGCAGAGGTTCATAATGTACTGAAAAGATGATACAAAGTACAATATCCCACTGGAAGAAATAAAAAAAATACAGAAGTCTGTGTATATGGATGACAGTGAAATTATATTCTTTATATAATTATATTTTGCCAGATTCTTCCCCTTTTACCAGATTTACCTCCTTCTGCATTGATGGCTTTCTTTAAAGGTAGAACTTTCTAAATCAACATTTAAATTGGGTATACACTGGTAGATTTTTGAACAAACTTTTGTACAAAAAAAAATCTTGTCGGATCATTTGATATTGCCATTGGAGACTAGATGGATGTTGTCAAAATTTCCCCAACGAAAACCATATTCGCTGTTAGAATTTTGTTCGATTGAGACATTTTCTAACATGCTCCTTTTTTTAAAATTTTTTGCAACTACGGTTGAAATTGATCGATTTGGACCCCATCAACTATTAAGTCAAACCAATGTTCAAAAATCATTCGAAATTCGATTGGTGTATACCCAACTTTTAGTTTATTAAAGTACAAATTCAGAACACTTTCTTATCGTCTCTTTATTGTGCAAGATCTAAGATGAACCTTTTTTTTTTTTTCTCCACGATGTTCACAGCGTCACTACAGGAGATGAGTAAACTTATCTTGTAAGGCTGGGTATGCACAGTCAGAATTTCATACAGACGTTCATATGAAAATTTTATAATGCCCTCAATTTCCTTGATCATAAAGTTCAAATTGGAATGTATGGAGTTTCCCCAAATGAAAACCACATTCACTGTTAGCATTTTGTTCCTTCGAGTAAAAATGTCCTTCCTGCTCCTTCTCCTGTTCATGTTTTTTCAGGCTTCAGTGTTTTTTGTTTTAGCCAGTGGAAAGCTAGTTACTAGGAGGAGGAGACAGTTGTCAGCTGCAAAATATGCACATTACGCACATTTCTATGGCATTTTTTTAGATGCTCCCATTTAAGTCTATGGGGGTGAAAAACATGAAGTAGTTTTTTAAGTTCATGTCAAAAATTAAGTTCATGTACTTTTTTTGCTTCCAGCTATGAGTGACAAGTAAATCCACGCACATGTGTGAACAGGCACCGTTAAAAAGAATTTGTTTCTTCAGGCCTAGTGTTGTCACAGTAAGGCCCCATTCACACTGAGCGACATGAAAATCGTGCAATTTTCCGCGCGATTTTATATGAGCGATATTGAGCGACGTCTTCCTATTGGGCTGTATGCAATCAGGAGCAAAATCGCTCGAAAAAAGGGTCATGTAGGAGCTACAAGCGATATTGAGCGACGAGATGTGAACAGCTCCATTGAAATGGATTGGAGGAGCTACATAGAGCGATATCGCGTGGAAATATGAGCGATATCGCTCGATAAATCGCTCAGTGTGAATGGGGCCTAAGGGATATACGCACAAAAATATATATATATACGCATGGCAGGATCCCCAGCAGAGCTGTCACTGAAATGACTCTATAGTATTCCCCTAACTCCTCTCCCAGCAACTACATACTACAATATGTAGGGAGGTGAGGTGCAGAGGAGCTAGGCCATCACAGACAGTAATTTTACACTGCCGGAAGAGGAGACGTAGCAGGATAGCAGGGTGTGCTAGGGAATTGACTCTTCCTGAAGTGGTTGGAAAGGCGCATTGCAAGTGAATAAACGTGTAATTTATGGAAACAAAAAACAATGCAAGTAAACATTCAGCCTAGGTTCACACTGCTGCATGATTATGCAGGTTTTTTTTCAGTGCATTGTTGTAGTGTGCTTATGCACATTTTTAGTGTGTGTGCGCTTTTTTTATTTTTATTTTTTTATTACTATTATATATGCTTCATGCTTTTTCTTCTGGATCAATGACCAGCAATACCAACCATGACATTAGGTGTAGTAGTTTTCCTTTTGGAAACTTTAAGTTCAAAAACGTATCATAAGCACATGCCAAAGTCTATTGAGCCAAAAACACACTGCGTAGCACCAAAAGAAGCACCAGCACCTTTCCAAAAATCACATTGCATTATGCTGCATTGATGTGAAAAGGCACCATTAAGAATAATATGTGAATAATTGCTAAACGGCGCAACGTGACAACAGACACAGGACAAATCACATTAGTGTGACCAGAGCCTTAAAATACTTGCCTTTCAGTCCTTTTACCTGCAATTTTTTACGTTGAAGATAGCGTCTCTTCAAAGCTTAAATAACATTTTATTGATTTAGGTTTATCTGCTTTTAATCTTTATCTTAAAACATCAGAATAATTTTTTAAAGGCCTATACATGTGTGCTAAAATAACTTTACTAAAGTGCAACTGAACAGGCCTATGGAAGTTAGTTGATGTGTATGTATTGTGTACACCATGAACAATGAGCGGGATAAAAATGTAATATACGCCTCATCCAGAATCAATATTTGTAAAAGCTAGTCCTTATCTAGTGTCTATAAACTTGCCATACCACTGATCCACTTCTGACCTTAATATAAATCACTAATCTAGAATCAACAACCACTAATCTCTCCTATTGTGTATCATTTACTGATTAAGCCAATATTGCCACGTTCTACGTCATACTTTGTGACATTAGATGGTCATTCTTATCAGCCAGCAAGTGGACATCACACACCACAAACATTGAAACTCATGGATATCTCGAGAGGGAACTTTGCTGCTGTTGCTCATGGTGACGAATCACATTCCAGATGCCATTTCCAATATATACTGAGTGGCCAGATTATTATGACCACCTGACGTTTGTAGGCAAATTAGCTATAATTTCACGCTGAAGTTGCTAGAGGGCCAGACCATTATAAATAGGGAAGCAGGTTGTTTACCACGACAGTAGAAGGTATTTTTTTTTTTCTGAAGATATGGGTAAACAACGCAATTTAACAGCCTTTGAACGTGGGATGATTGTTGGCGCTCAAGCCATGGAGTGAGTATCAGCAAAACAGCAGAATTTGTTAAATGTTCAAGAGCAGCTGTTGTTAAAGTGTTTAAAGACTGGACTGTCAACCAAAAATCTGGGTCTGAACGTGCGAATTGTGGCCGTCAGCGACTAGTCAATGTGGCCCAACGAAGTACTGATGGAGTGGTTATAATAATCTGGCCACTCAGTGTATAGTGCAGACTATGAAGTGGAAACTATAATTGCCTCTATTCTATTCATTTTATATGGGAGGCCAGAGAATACGATTTAGGAAACCAGTGTAAGCAGGTTACAGAGCACAAAAAAGTGTTTGAATGACATTTATTTTACTAAAGCACTGTATATCATAAAACATTGCCTTTTTTAAAGAAATTAAAATACAGTCTTCATTTTTTGTTTTTTCATCCTTTGTTGTATCAAAGCACTGCTAATCTCCTCCTGCAGCCTCCTCCTTCCTACATGTCTCTTCCTTCCTCTTCCCATTCTTCCTACATGCACTCCAGTGATGGCTGCATGGTGTTTCTTGGGGCAGGTTTCCTGACAGTGGACCATTCATATGTAATGTGTGTTTAATACAGCCACTTGTGGTCTTTATCAGAAGCCCATGCGTTGATATGGCCACTTTGTAGTCTTTATCAGAAGCTTGTGTGTTGATACGGCCACTAGTAATCTTTCTCAGAAGCCGGTGGGTTGATACGGCCACCTGTAGTCTTAATCAGAAGACCCTCTGATATAGCCATTTTGTAGTCTTTCTCAGAAACCCATGGGTTGATACGGCTACTTGTAGTCTTTCTCAGAAATCCATGGGTTGATGCGGCCATTTTGAAGTCTTTATCAGAACCCTCGTGGGTTGATGATTTTAAGACAGTGGTGGAGTGCCAGGGCCCAGTCCTGGCTGCAAATGCTGCGACCCTGGTAGTTCTGCCACTGACTCCAAGCTGTAGAGGGACTACAAATCCCAGCAATGTGTTTTACACTTCAAAGCATTTGAATATGAAGCTAGATACTCTGTTGCTCACTGGGGCTGTGCGCAGCAGGTGCGAGTCTCGCCAGGGCTGTGTGAGCAATAATGAGCCTGATGAAGGGGACCTTGCCCGGCCCTGAAAGCGCTTGTCTTTTGCCATCTATCAAAAAAATTGATTTGAACTGACGCGATTCTTCGTTTTGGAGTGCTGGTGACATGTGCATTTGTTACTGGTGCTGTAAACAGCCGCTGCGAGGTCCCCACAAGGCTGCTGTGAGGTCACAAAGTATGGTGCAGGACCTTACAGCAGCCACTTCTATTTAAAAATGTAGAGCACCGACATCAGCGTGGGAAAAAAAAAGTACTTGTGAAAATGCCCTATACCGATACTGGTTATCGGTGTATCCCTACCCAAATCTCAAACTGTGTATAGCCAGCTTAGAACAGGGGTACCTGACACAAAACCCTGCCATTCAGATAGTTTATCTTTCAGCACTGGAAATGGGTAGGGTGGGGGTTTAGACTGCATACAGAGGTCACCCATATTTCAGGAGGTAGAATTAAAACTTCATTGTATAACAACTGCAAGTTTCAACAACAAAGTTCTGCTCTTAAGGGTGAGGCAGCTATTTCAAAGGGGGGCACTGATGGAAAAACCATCACTGGATATATAAATATGAGGCTCTAAGAGTATATGATGACTTTTGTAACTTTTCTGTGCTGGGGATCTGGTGTTTGACGAGTGTCTGATTCCTTGGCTGATGGAGTTAAACCAAGAGAAAAACAATCATAAAGAAGCACCTAACACCTAAGAAGCAACCGAGCAAGTTGTTCCTAGAACTATGTCAGGTGTTTGGTTTTCCTTCTTTGAACTGTGAGCTGTTTGCACATGATTGATTATAATGTCTATGTGTTGACAGCTTGCTGAGAGAACAGACTAACTTAAAAAGGGCCACTTGTCCCTCCACTTACAGGACATGAAAAAATTACAACCACTCACTCAGTTGGTACCCTTAACGATACATTACCTTTAGCACATTACCGACATATCATCTGTATTTTATGATATGCCTGTTTTGTTGTTTTTTGTTTTGGTTTTTTTCTGCAACCATATCCCCATAATATGGCAGGAGCTACTAATGGTGTTGCCGATACAAAGATGGTTGCACCTTATTTAGGTGGAGCAGTTTGGTGATACAGGTGTGCTTTGGAGTAGAGCTGTTACCCCCTTCGACCAAGCAGGGTCAGTTTAGATGGTGTGGATATTTTATATTGATACTTCCAATAGGCCTCCCAGATGCTGAGGCATATCCAGAAGAACAATTGGGGCTGACCAAGAATAGTGGAATGATATCTCTGTTGCTTGGGAACACCATGAAATTCCCAACAAAAGCTTGAGTGTGTGCATAAGGATATTTTGTGGTGACCAGCTTAATCTGGAATCCTAACAACCTACATGAGGGTATTCTCTACTAAATATATAAGGGTTCTGTGAATTCTCAGTCACAGGGCAAGATTATATCACATTTTCATATCTAAACCTTCTGAATTGAGAAAGAGGGACACCACATAGCATAACGTATGCAGGCAAAAGACTCACCATTGCCATGTCTATATATCAAACCATATAGAGAGTAAACTATGAAACAACGAGAGACGGAGAGATTTGGTTCCAAAAGAGGGACAGTCCATACAAAGGAGGAACACATAGGATCTAGGCATTTTGCTATGTATTTTTTTCCTAGCCATGTTAGAAACTAGATGGCTCTAGAAGGATAGACATATTAAACATTAAGTCCAATGAGACATTGCAAGACTCTGACAGCCACAGGCATGACTCCCAAAGGCATGTTGGTATTTGTAGTTAAAGCACAGCTGGAGGGCTGAAGTTGCCCACCACTGTATTGGACCCTAAGGACCTCTTGTGATCATCTTGCTGACTCTAAAGTACAGTGAACATACAGTATAAGGCTTGTTACCTTGTTTACTTGAAGAAGTAAACCCAAGAACAAAAATGTTATATATTGCAGCTCATCAGTCCTTAGATGCTGTGGCTGCATTAGTTTTATTTTTGTTCAGACAAAGGACATTTTCAGCAAGTACAGAAAATACCTGTTTATCTTGTTGGAAATGTGGTCCATTCCTGTGAGCTAAATAGGAAGTGTTATCTTCTGTAAACCAATAATCTCCCCACCCACATGTAATGGGAATGATCAAAGGAAGAGGTGTTTGAAATCCAGCCTGGGTGACCGCAATGGCTCCCTTCATAGATGCAGTGGAAGACTGAACATGAGCACACAGGGACAAGTATTGTGTCTTTTGGAGGATTACCAGGTGAAAATAAAGGGTGAAAAAATAAAACCAATACAGTCACCATATCTAAGAGCTAGTCAGCTTCAGTGCATTACCTTTTTGGTTTGGGTTTAGATGAGCTTTAAGGAAGTGGGCAATGGACATAGTTATGCTCAGAGTTTACAAGATGTCTTAAAAGCTCTGCAGGCAATACCATGTCCTTCTGAGCCCTGAAGACTCATTATAAATCAAATTGAAACCTCCTACATGGCTTTTTCAAATGTCAGACTGGGTATGATCCCCAGAACATTATGGGATTAGGGCAATCATTGCTTTAAAACCAAAACCTCTTTAAATGGCTTATGGTAGCCCAAGATTGCCTTACCTGATTGGAGAGCTAAGTGCAAGTAACCTTTCTGTTCCGCTATGTGCTTTTGTTCTTATCCGGACCTGACCTGTTGTTCAACCTATTACTTTCTGTTTTACAAAATGGAAAATACTCAATAAAAACTATTGACATGAAATGGCTTATGGGATGGTAAAGCCTCTCCCATCTGTACTTTCATATTTAGGTAGGCATTGTAGGTCTAGTAATTCCACAATATATGCTTTTCTAATGTTAAAACTGCTCTGTTCCTAATGGCCACGGAAGTTAAGTGACCACTGGTCAGATTTATAATCGTTCATTCCAGATCTGATACTGATTGGCACGATCTACCTTGGCCCAGAGTCTTGGTTATCATATTGACCTCTTTTGCCTCTTTTGTGTTTTTTAAAGAGCTGCTTGTACAGTGAATTTGAACCAATTATGTCATTTTTTTTTTTTACCAAGAACAGGCTAGAAGAATTTGATTTATATAGGTGATAAAGTTCATCTTTCTGACCTGTAAGGACATACATTTAATGCTGCTTTGTTTTAGATATCTTTGTTCATGTACGATGGTTCACAAAAGCCAGATATCTGCAGAAGATGGGGCTCATTAATAAGTGTTACAGATTCTTATGGTTTGTTCATTGATGCAATTCTCATCTTTCTTTTTAATGGATCCAAAGTTCAGAACAGTTTGAGAACATGGAGGTCAGAGGCCAATAAACTGAGGAACATTGGATGATCATATTTTGAAAAAGCAGATGAAAACAGACTGAAATCTATTTTGAATTATTCTTTTATGTGTGTTACAAGTCTAGGACCATCTTGTTAGAATTTGAAGAATATGGTATGAATGACCGAAATTCTCTAATTATAAATAGAATACCTGAAATGAGGACATCTATAGCCTGTAGAAGCCTTCTTCACCTTTTGCTTTAGATCAGGCTGTTTAGCCAGTTCTGTGTGAACCAAATGGCCTGATTATGATAGAGAGAGAGAGATGTCTTGTACTGCGGCAGATTTGCATATTCTTTGTCCAGCTTGAAAACAGAACAGTGTCTTGGCGCCGGGCGTTGATCCCATCACTTAAATGTGTTTGCTTTCTGAAGTTTGTCATGCAGAAGGTGAGACCGGGCTAAGTTCTACTTATAATTCAACCAAAACTAAGTCAATTTAGAGCTCATGTGGAAAAACTGGCATAAATGCTTGATAAATGAGTTTATGTAAAGAAACACAATCTTTCACATTAGTCAGGCTGCTTTTCAAATGATTGCTTCTGGCTTTGATAAGTATGGCTGCGATCAAAGCTGATTTCTGCTTCATACCTTAAAATCTTTCTCCCCAGCACTCTGCATTCTGACACGGGATCTCTAATCTGTTCTGGTCAGTCAGTTATGGAATACAGAGAGCAGAGACATGTGCACTGTTTATGGGAACTCGGTGTGGTACTTTGTGGTGGGGTGGCCAAGTATTTTTGGAGTTGGTTCTCGGCCCTTGTTTTCATAATTGTGGTTTGACCATAAGCAGTTTAGTTGGTGTCCATGACTGGAAATATGTTTTTCATTGCTCATGGTAGAGATTGTGTGTGTCTCTCTCTAATGCTAATTATGTGGTCTAGGGAAAAACTTTAGGGTCTTTTGGAATCAGATCTGGTGGTACGTAGTTGAAACTTCTTTTTTCTTTTTACAAATTTAACTATGTGATCTCTCACAGTGCTCTCTGTTTTTTTGTTGTGGAATAATCATAGAGCTTAGATAAGAGGCTGGTCCAGAGTCAAAGCCTGATTTGCACTTATCAAGATCAAGCCTTATCAAGATCTTGTTCTTTGTGCAGCTTTATCACTGTTCTTGTGATCTCATGTTATGTGATTCATCCAGCCCTGTCCTGTGTGTTGAGAAGATGAGACTGAGAGATCATACAACATGCTAAGACACGGCTGCCCACCTTCAGGGTCATATCAGTGTCTTCCAGCCTATAGATAGGCTGAAGAGAGAAGCCCCAGCCAAGATATGGCTGCTGCTACCGTGTGTAAAGGCAGTATTCTAGAAGTCTCACCATCCGAGGTCTGGGTCTACAATGAGGCATGGCAGATATTGGTGCAGTTCTTTTGATATGTATAACACCTAATTTTGTTTACATTTGTAAAGTTAGAGGGGGATATGGATATGCAGCATGTATTGTGAGGCCACATTGCCACACCTAATATTATTATTAATAATAATAATAATAATAATAATATTATACAGGATTTATATAGTGCCAATAGTTTACGCAGCGCTTTACAATATAACAATGGGGCAAAATAGACAAGTCAACAATGCCCAAAATTCTCATTTATTTGTGTGTAGTTTTATTAAAACTAAAAAAAATATTCTCCATTTTTTATTCTACATGGATTTCGTAAGGCAGTTCTAAGTGTATTTAAAATGAACTTGAAAAATATTGAATAAATAAGCGCAGGTCACATATTTATAAATTTGGTTATTAAATGTATTCTAAAAGAAGAAAAGTTTGTGTGTATGTACAAATAGGTATAACTTGTTGCTGGACCTCTATGGCAAAAAAAAAGCAATATTTCAATGTATTCCTCCTGTTGGGTACAATAGCAGTCCTGTAAAATCAGAAGATGGAGTTGGGGCATAGAGTTTACCAACCTTACAATTTACATACCTTACTATATTAGAAGTTACAATTCAAAGTGTAAACAAAACCCATATGCAGTATACTTCTACATGCATATTTCTCGTTTTGTAAACCTGTGAAGATCCTGCAGGTACAAAAGAATACCTGTTGAACTGCCAAAAAAATCCATTAGGCTCTTAAGACCGTTTGTGGGCACACAACAGGTGTGTTATTATTTTTGGACTCAGTGGTGTCAGCCCTTACCAATTTTCTCTTTTTTTTGGCTAAACTACTCAAACCTGCTCCTTACACTATTCTCAACATAGAGGGTAATTATTTTGTAGTCCCAAGAAAACCCTCCTAGCTATTAATAAGACTCCACGAGATAACACAGGAAGTTTGCACAAGGCAGAACAGCTATGAATTTCTGACATGACCAACCAACATTTTTTTTGCACTTATTGAACAGATATAACTAAACACTTTCAGTAATATAGTTAACAGTCCAAAAGATAGCAAATAAACGCAGAATGATGCCCCTAACACACTAAGGAGATTTAGCACGATGCCAGCTACATGGCTTTACTCTGATATCCATCAACTAAAGAACCTAGACTCTCATTCATGGCAAAAAAAATTGTTACATAGTTGGTCAGGTTGAAAAAAGACTCAAGTTCATCGAGTTCAACCCATAGAGATAAGAGGAGAAAAAAGAAAGAAAAACCTAAAACAGAACGCTCTTTACAGTTACCCCCTGTTGATCCAGAGGGAGGCAAAAAAAACCCTATTAGGCATGGTTCAATTTGCTCCAACAGGGGAAAAAATTCCTTCCTGATCCCATAAGGCAATCGGATATTCCCTGGATCAACAATCTCAGATGCTTAATATACCTATAATAACTCAATATCCAATAATATTCTGTGCATTTAGGAACACATCGATAGTAAGTATGAACAGGAGGAGCCTCTGTACTGAGTGCTTCCCATTCATTGAGTGCTGAGGCTGCTAAAAAAGAAATTGAGGATTTGGTGTCCTCAATTTCTTTTCTATTTTAGAAGGGAAATGTCAGGGGTCTGTTTGGACCCCTAATATTTCCCAAAGCCCCCCCAACAGTAAAAAATACATAAAAACATTTAAAAAATTATTTTAACCACTTCCGGGCTGGCCGTTGTAAAAAAACGGCCGGCCAGGAGCTCTCTAGATCTGAGCGAGCGTCTTTAGACGTCCGCTCAGCCACGCCCCCTCGCACGCACCGCTGGGCGCTCGCGAGCCGGAAATGCCAGTTATTTGAAAACATGCAGCGATGCCTGTTAACATACAAGTGATCCGCCGGCTATAGAGCCGGCGGATCGCTTGTATGAGGTCCGTGAATTGCGCCCTCCCCGGCTCCCCCCCTCCCGCTGTCAAGCTGGTCCCGGGCTCCGCTGTGCCCAGTGCGAGCCCGGGACCAGCATATGGCCTCTGTCACAGGGGATCAGAGGGAGCTCGGTACACGAGCTCCCTCCGGTCCCCTCTCCGCTGTCAGAATGCGGAAGTGGTGTATATTACATCACTTCCGCATTCTTGTGTCACTCTCCAGCTTCAGATGCTGGAGAGAAGCTGATGAAGCAGATCTTTGCTTCATCAGCTTCTTCAGGGGGGTCCTAGGTGACATTAGGGGTCTTGGAGACCCCTGATGTCTCCATAAAGAGGACCTGTCACATATTTTGCTATCACATAAGGGGGTTTTCTAACCCCCCTATGTGATAGCAATAAAGTTTCCCCCCCAAAAATGTAAAGTTACAAATAAAAAAGAATTACATTTTTTTTAAAGTCCCCCCCATACATACACGCATGCAAACAGGCGTCGGGTGCGCATACGTGTGAAAACGACGATTTCGCCCATTACGCCGCACATGTTACATATCGCCGCGAACGTCGGAATGAGAGCAATAATTGTAGGGCTATCAATCACTGATAACACTAAACTGATGAGCGGTAAAAGCTTTTAAAGCGTCACCTATGGTCAATTTTGGGCATGGTAATTTTTTGCGATTTTGCGGGTGCGCGCAATTTTAAAGCATGACATGTTTGGTGTCTATTTACCCGACGTGACCCCGCTTTTTATATTTTACCAAAAATATGGGTAATAAATGGGTGTGGTTACTGGGGGTGTGGCCACTAAAGGGTGTGGCCACTGAGGGGTGTGGTCACTGAGGGGCGCTGTAAAGCTTTCTCGCACAGGGCGCCTAAAGGCCTAAGGCCGGCTCTGCTTGTGGTGCAGAATTATGCCACACTGCATGTGCATGACAGCTTGAGTTCACCATAGAAGTATATGGGATCCGTCCTACATGTCTAGAACATTAAACATCAAGCTGTGTATTTGAAGAGCTGCTTCTTTGCCCACATACATGGGTCATATATACATGATGACATAGAGATTGGCATCAGATCGTATCATCAGTAGACAGTTTAAATAGTTTGGATGCAGAGGCATCCATTTTATTATTTAATAATAATAATATTATTCCTGTAACTGTATTTGTAATTCCTTTCAGGCAGCAAGGTAAATCTTGTGAAAATCAGTGCCACGGCATCCAGCCCTCGAGACACCGCCCTGGCCGCTGTTATATGCAGCGCCTTGTCAACGGTACTATTGGCCCTACTCATCCTCTCCGTTATCTATTGTAAAAGGCAGTTTATGGAGAAAAAGCCAAACTGTGAGTATCAACAATTCTATTTTTTTTTTTATCATGTTTAGAGGAATGGTAAATATTTTCTTTCTGAGATAGGGCTAAAAAAATGTTAATAAGCTGTAACTATAAAATGCTGCTCATTACATTGTGGTCAATAGATAGAGCTTTAGGCTTTCCACTGTCTCCCTTCCTCATTTGTTATAAAATGCAGCGTACAGAGACCAGAAGCTCAATCTACAATTTACAAACACAATTGAATGAGTCGGCACCTCCTTCATATTGGATGGCTCTATTCAAGATTGCAGTCAGCGAGCACAGTACCTGAAAAAAGATAACTGCTGTGGTCTCTTTAGAAAACACTTAGTGCTCTGGCAATTCTTTGTCCTGTAGTGCATGTTTATTTTTAAAACAAAGATTGTGTATATGCTGCAAATAGCAAGGGTAAGCGACCTCGACACTCCAGCTGTAGTGAAACTACAAATCCCTTCATACCTCTGCGTCTGGGATTCGTGGCTGTCAGTCTTGCAATGCCTAATGATATTTGTAGTTTCACCTCAGATACACGAGCGCAGAGGTTGCCAATCCCTGGTATATAGTCTGAATACAGATATATGTAGTATGTATTGTACTGATCTGTGCAATGACATTAAGAGGTCCCCACCATCCTCAGCACTCTTGTAACTAATATAGGTACTTCTTCCTTCTTGCATTTACATTACTTGGTCGGACAGATCCAACCAGTGGTTCTCATACAGAGCCATTTGGCCTAAGATATCCAGTTGTGGTATTGTATACTGCATGCTAAAAACATTTCATGTGTGATTTTACAAGGGAAGTGTTGGCCATTTTTAATCTTGGAATTTCCTACATTATAAAGGTATAATATGTTTCCTTGCAAAATCAGGTAGTGATCCCACATGAGTCAGCTGGTTGGGGGAACGGTCAATCAGACAGACAGGTTAGGACATTTCCTCTAATGAACTTGCTCTGGCCTTTTCTCTCCCCCTGCCCCTTCCCCCTACAAAGTTGAATTAAACTCAATCTTTTTTTCAATAATGAATCCAGGTCAAACAAATATACAGACTGCCCAGCAAAGCTTTGATTTACGTTTTTGCCCAAATACTTACAATCATCAAGTTTCTGAATAGCTGCTTCCAAGTCTCTCCGCTTAGCTTCCTGTCCAGTACAAGATCACAAAGGACAGTGCAGACTCCAGCAACTGTTCATCCGCTAGCTTGGAGGAGAGAGGGCCAGGGGGGATAGCTTGATTTGCTGGGTCTGTGTGTTTGTGGAGAGACACACAGCTTACTTCTGTGTGTGCCTTCAGCACACACAGAGGTGACTACATAGCACTCTGCTTGAGTGGGGGGAGTCACTCTAAAACAGGAGGTCAGGACCAGTGTTCAGGGGAGGAGCAGATTCTGCAGAAGACTAAAACTTTTAAACATGAAGAACGAGCATTCATTGTAAGTTATTTCATCAGCATTTGAAATAGCTTCAAATCCTTTTGACTTTATTATCACTTTAAATATACAGGTGAAACTCGAATAATTAGAATATCGTGCAAAAGTAATTGCAGTAAGTGCTGCAAAAGGGGCCCAAACCAAGTGCTGAGTACATATGCATGCTTGTACTTTTCAGAGGTCCGATGTTGTTCTATGTACAATCCTTGTTTTATTGATTGCATGTAATAATCTACTTTTTTGAGGTTGTGGATTTGGGGTTCTTGGGGTTTTCATGAGCTGTAAGCCATAATCATCACAATTATGACAAATCACAGCTTGAACTATCTTGCTTTGCATGTAATGAGTCTATCTCATATATTAGTTTCACCTTTTAAGTTGCATTAGTGAAATAAATGCACTTTGCACGATATTCTAATTATTCGAGTTTCACCTGTAAGGTCGGCAGAGCTAAGGTAGATGGGGTGACCTTTTGGTTCATCACACCACTTTCTCTGGAAGATGAGCAGCACATAGGCAGCCTGTCTGTGTATATACATTGATCTAGGAAATTGTACAACCTCGTCAATGTTTCCTTGTGTTTGTGTAATGCAGGGTCCAGCAGATCCCAGGAAGTGCAGTATGTAGGCTCAGAGTTGTCATGCCTGGACAGACCGCAGCTCACCGAACACACACACATTACATGCTGTCATTGCCAGGAAGAACCAGCACAGGCTTGTGGTAAGTGATAAGCGTGTGCTTGGCTTACCCTATTGGGAGTTGCAGCAAAGAACACATAGGAAGTGACTATTCCATTAACATTGCACATCATACAGCTGAACAGACTGAGCTTATTGCTGTCATTGTTCAGTCAAGATAGAACGTTTATATAGATTGCAGAAGTTACAAGTTGCAGCAGCAACAGATGAGAACATCTTACTTCCCTAACATTTATTCATCATAGAGAGCAATGCCTATTAGGCAGCCCTCAGTTATAGAGCAATGCCTATTAGGCAGCCCTCAGTTATAGAGCAATGCCTATTAGGCAACCTTCAGTTATAGAGCAATGCCTATTAGGCAACCTTCAGTTATAGAGCACTGTACTTATGCAGTTATAGAGATGCCTGTGACATTAGCTTGTGTACATTACTGGCTTAGACATATCCTTATGTAAATGGGTTTTGTTTTTAGGTCCTGTTCATTTGATTCCATCACTATGTTGTGATGAGACGTACAGCATGGAACATGGATGTGTATTTCGGTCACACAGCACACTCTATGATGGGTGAGGATTTATTATTATTATTATTTTGTTTATTTTTCTATAGCTCCATTTCCTATGTCACTGTACAAAGTAAGTGATACAAACAAGGGTGGACATTACATTTATTACAAATACATGCCTCACTGGAAAAGTCGGTGAAATATTAGGGGTCTAAATAGATCCCTGATATTTCCCTTTTAAAATAGGTAAGAGATTGAGTCCACAATCTCTTTTTCTGCAGCCCCTGTTATAAGTGAACAGGAATCCTCTATACTGAGTGCTCCTGTTCATTCATAACTTGGAGATAGTATGAGTTACTATGTGCATAACTATGAATGAACAGGAAGTGATGTAGATCTCTTCCCATTCATTCATAACTGGTACATAGTAACTCATATTATGTCCACTTATTTACAGTCAGCGATCGCTGGCTGCTTGTACTGCTCTCCATCCTGACTCACTGTCACAGCAATTGGTTCTGATGAAGGGGGCGTGCCCCAGAAACGCGTTAACTATTTATCAATACAGGGATCGAGGTTACTGGTGTTTTACATCACTCCATATTCTCCCTGCCAGGGGTTCCGTCCTCTCACCCTATTCTACTGGTTTTTATTCTACCGAACTGTTGTAAGTACAGCCTTAGAGCTGCGTGTTTTTACTATTAAATACAATTTTTACACTATGGAGGCGCTCTCTTTTGTTCTTTTCCTCATAGACTGGTGTTCCATCTAATCTGTGGGAGCTGCCTCCACCGTGTTTGCTGTATTTTTACTGCTGGGCTCTTTTTGGATTTGAAGGCGCTGGTATTGTTTTGCAATTCAGTGACAGCTGTCTCTGCCCCCACACCGCTCTCCTGATCTGTGCAGGAGGGTAGAGCAGGGTGGTGCGGGAGGAGAGCACGGCCTCCTGTGACACGCTCGCACCACTCTCCTCCCCGCCCTGCTCTTGACAGTTTCTCTCCTCCACGCTGAACGCTGCACTGTGTCAGAGGGGATACAAAACAGCACCCTGTGGGGAGGAGAGGAACTATGGATGCACCGCAATTTTAGCCAAAAGATGGCATTTTGGCAAAGGTGCGTTTTCGGCGGCCGAAATTTCAGTGCCTCCCTACTGATAACTTCCTATACTTTTGGCTTTGCTGCACTCTTATCAGTTACCATGGTCCACAGCTATTTCTGCAGACTAAAAAACACCTCCCACTCTCCCATGGAAAAGAGAGAAGGAGGAGGAATACTATATTCCTGTCCTAGGGTGACAATAGTGTGTTTCTATAGATACATAACAGTGAGTGAGCATTGTCACTCCAGGACAGTTAAAGGCCTATTTATACATGTTTTCACCAAGAATTTGCATAACTTTCACCCAAGGTTCACATATGCTTCTAATTGGGTTTAACTGGAAAAATGTGTGTATGCTGGGAAAAGGTTCTGTGAAAACATTTATAAATAGATCCCTAAAGCTGGCCATACACCTTACAATTATCTGCAGATTTTCTGTGGTCAGGTGGAAAAGGTGCAACAGATTCCTCCATCTACACTTAACTGTGTGGATGGAGTAATCTCCACCTGGGCCAATCTGTTGCACTTTTTCCATCTGACCACAGAAAATCTGCAGATAATTGAAAGGTGTATGGGCACCTTTAGGCTGACCATACACCTATCAATTGTTTTTCGTTCAACCTGCAGGCTGAGCGAAAAAAATTGACGCGTTTGCTCCAACACAAACAGCGTGTCGATCGAGAAATCCCGCTGTTTACATTGTATGTCGGCGACACCTATCGGAATACCGCATCAGAGCAGGCAGCTCATTGGCTGCTGGCTCTGATCGTACGAAGATTTTTCAGCCGCCTCCTTCTATCAGCTGATCGAGAAATGCTGGCTGAAGGAGAGCTGACAGCCCCACACACTGTGCGAAGTTCGGCGAGTACATTAAAAGCAGGCTGCAATTCGACCAGTGTATGGCCACCTTAAGTGTGTTACTGGCCAGATCACCCGGCAAAAAGTCTGAAAAGAAAAAAATCTTATGCAGTCACCACATGTTAGTCCCCGTTCAGGCCTTCGAATTTGGTGAACGTGCTTCAAAGTCAGAAACGTGGAACGCACTCACGGTACTATTACTGGTCAATGGCACCCAAACACGGGCAGTAGAATGCACGTTTTTCCCTGTGCATGGACATGTGTCAAACGCACACGGAAAAAAAACCCTGGCGCGCTTGCAGCTGAAAGTACCCGATGAGCTACTTTGCCACATTTGGCACGCATATGGCACGGGTGACTCGTGGCAGAAATGCACATGAACACTATGCGAAGTCTCTAAGGACTGGTAAGCTGTAATATATTTTATTTTCTGTTCTTGGGATTAGATACACACTAAGAGTATTTGTTTGAAGAAAGGAATGTACAATGAGTCGTTTGCAGTTTAAACTCACCATAAGTGCTGCTTCTTGAAGTACGCCCCCTGGGATGGCTGTTTAATATGTAATGTGATAGACTCTTGAACTTTCCATAAGTATAAAGTCATTGTTTTTAATCTTTGCTTTTTCAGGAACGCCGATTCTGTAGCAGACGTGATTCCAGCATTCTTTGGATCTACTTCACACTCGGCCTGCGGAGAGCGTGCAGAAACTTGGCCCCTTATGCAAACAGCTCCTGGCAATGATAGCAGTCCTGTGTGTGAGCCACATCCGGAGCCTATAGCAGGAAGCGCAGACTCTTTGAATAGAGATAGTGGGGAGCCAAGTCTCTTCCACGCAAGCAGTGTGCACAGCATCAGCGGAGAGATTCTGGGGACGCAGGCTTCAGAACATCTTCATCTACCAGAACTTGATGCCTGTCGAACAGCTGAAGAAAGCCATGCGGAGAAAGACCAGCTTGCCTGCAGCCTGGATGATAAACAGGTGATTTGGCTTAATCGGACTCATGCAATCCTGTAAGCTTAATCAACTCAGTCGATGAGATTTATAACGAGATGGGAAAGGATGCCATAGCAGCCAATGTAAACAGTAACATCTGCTGCATACAGAATGACAGAATGGAACATAATAAATAACTAATTCTATGTCGGCAGCAGTGGATGGGACTTCTGGGAGTACTCTTAATGTGCAGTCATTAGCTGCTGTTGATTTTGGTAATAGCATGTATCTTTTTTACATCATGCCATGCACAATAAGATTTGGATTGGTCCTTTAAACCAGTTGTATCAGGAACCTTGGTGTGCTGAATTTAAAGGAGGTGTCAAAGCAAAACAAAAAAACATGCAGTACATATGGCAATACCTTTCACGTTTTCTGTTCCTGTGTCCCTTTTTAAAGACCCTACAAGTACAAAAAACTACTAGCTGATCGTGGTAGATATGCACTCTGCTCCTAATTTCCTGTTGGGGCTGACAACACAGTGCCTTGTCACAGTGCCTGTTGGGGCTGACAACATAGTGATAAAGTGTTTTGTAGTCCAAGATACAAACTGGGAGGGCTAATTAGAGCTCTTGAGAAAACACAGGATGAGTGAAGAAAACACAGAACAGCATTGAATTTCTGACACCATTAACAGGGTTTTTTTTGTTTTTTTTTCCATGTTTCGAGCATGGAAAATACTTTTTTTTTCTTCTCATGTTCCTGCTGCAATGAGACACCCTTGTGAGCTGGTGCCAAAGGACCAGGGCAGGAAATGAAGGGAAATCTCCACATTGGAAGCAAAGCCAGCAGTAAAACCTAACAGAGGTTCTAAACCTTACCCCACTAACTTACTAGTTACACTGTCACCTTGGCCATGAAGGGCAATGTCATGGGGTCAGTGCGCCGTCTAGTAACCAGTCATTAGGCTCGAGCCCTGTCACATAAGGGGAGTGACATCACTGCTACCCCCAGGTCACCAACACCAGTCATTTCAGGAGAAGAGTGAAGAGGCTACAGCTAATGATTTCTAGAGCAGATGAAGCTGCAAACTCTGGCATATGCATACATATCGCATCACTCTAAGGCCCCGTTCACATTGAGCGATTTATCGCGCGATTTTTGTAAACATCACTCTAAGGCCCCGTTCACATTGAGCGATTTTTGTAGCGATATCGCTCATATTTCCGCACTATATCGCTCTATGTAGCTTCACCAATACAATTCAATGTAGCTGTTCACATCTCGTCGCTCAATGTCGCTCAATATCGCTTGTAGCTCGTCGCTGGTAGCTTGTCGCTTCTACATGACCCTTTTTTAGAGCGATTTTGAGCGATATTGCTCCTGATTGCATACAGCCCAATAGGAAGATGTCGCGCGACACGTCGCTCAATGTCGCTCAAAGTCGCGCGATTTGCATGTCGCTCAGTGTGAATGGGGTCTAAGTCCCGAGTAACTAGGGTACTCTTTGTTTACCAGTCGTATTGGCTTTACTCTCTTCTGCCAGATCAAAATAATATACCACAATTAAAGTAAGGGAAAATATTATGGGGGGCTAGGAAAATATGTGAACAAACTTTATTATTTTGATATATCTGTAGCTAAACTGTGAGCCATATTGGTGGATTATATTTCACTACGGAACATGAGCCACTAATACCATTTGACATCTATCCATATAAATTAGGTTTGTCCTTTCAAAGTATTCATTCCACTAATGCAAGATACTTAATTGTATCTGTTCTTAATCTTTGCGGTTCTAGTCTGAACACGATCCAAGGAGATCAGTCTTCCTAATGTTCTTCTTCCAGTAAATTCTTGCGGTTTGTGTGCCTGCTGTTCTATTATTTCTGCTTTATATGGTATGTTCATTCGAGGCAAGAAAAACTGTTACCTTGCCTCAATTTTTTTTATTTGTCAGTTCGCTCGGCACAAAACAAATTAAAGCTGAACTCCAGACTCAGTAAAAACCTATCTGGGCAGATTTACTACAGAAGTTGAGAATATTAACTCCAAAAATTGTGTAAATATTCATTTCAATCATCCAATTATGTGAAAAGCATCTGCACAAAGTGAACAGGAATTTGCTTTTCACGTGATTGGATAAAGGAATAGATACTCAAATCCTTTTAAAAGAGAACTATGGCCAAATCTTTTTTTCTCAGTTCTCAGCTCTGTTCTAGATCTATAGAGCCGATGTTTGACATGTTGCCTCTACCTATTGCGTATGAGTGTATTTCACTCATCCCAACCCGTCTCCATTTGTGCATTTGCTTAGTATACAGGAAATGGTACTATTTATTTAGGCAGCTTATGTGCTGAGAAAATCATGTTGCCTTTGTTCTCAGAGAATGGCCGGGACCACTGGTATGGAATGTGGCCAGGTGACCATTTTTTGTGTTCATTGCTCCTGCAGGCCTGACGCAGTCATCAACACATTCCCTTTAGCAGAAATTTAGAATCATATTTTTTTTAAATAATTTCCTCATCAGCTTCAGTGCCATTTTGTACATTTTGTGTTAACTTTGTGTGCCTGGAGTTCACCTTTATACTGTTGCAAGTAAACCCTCTAGCCTGCTTACCAATGCAGGTCATGCACAGCGCAGCTTGTGGTGGCCTTTTTCAGTTTTGAGTGTGGAAGGGTTAGACCCTCTTTGAAGTTTGTACTGCCATCTGTGTCCTAGCTGGGTAGATCCATGCCTCTATTCATCCTGGTGACCATTGTTCCAAGGTTCAGAAGTGAGGGGAAATCCAAACTTTTAGAGTTGTCCCCAGAGCAAGAGGCGAGTTTACATCTTACAATGGAGACAAATTTCCAGGGTCCAGTTCTGGGGACAACTGTCTAAGATGGGAATTCCTTTAACTTTGGGAAGATTTCATCTCATTTCCTATGCTGTCTCCAGGACAGGTACTGAAGGGAAATCTCCCTAGCGTTATAGGTAAAGCAAAAAATGAACTGAGTGGGCTTTAAATTCTTCCCTTTACTAGACAATTAACAGAAAAAAACCTACCAGGGTTAATGTTGGTTGCCTCAGCCGTGTGTTTTGAAGATGGTTAACTTTAGAAGACATGAACTGTAAAATAACTCCCGATTGCTGAACGTTTGCCAAGCTGAAATTCTGCACCTTCCTGGATGCCGCGGGCTGGATTCCAGCCGCTTTTTACTGCATTACCAACAATGGTACCTGTTGTGTCTTCGCGGACATGGACACTAACAATTTTATTAATCCTGTGTAAAATGTATCAGCAACTTTTATAGCACAAGAAGGTTTAGCCATTTCATTTCTTTTAAGTGACGTCAGAAAAGCTCTAAGCAGTTAAGAATCTGGAGCATCTAAGTTTAGCACTTCTAGGAATCTCCAATTACAGTTTTCTGCACCAAGAGGTCTCTTTTTAATGGTTTAGGATTCTTGTACTCTGTATTTAAGCATTGTGCATTTAGTTCTTCAAGTGAAATAGTAATTCGGCACCTTTTATTGTAGGGAAATCTGAAATTGGAAAACTTTAGAGGGGACCTTTCACTTTTATAATGTGTATCAATCAGAATGATTAAAGGAGAACTATGGGGTCAGTGTTTTTCCCCATAGTTCTCCTTAGGGTAACGGGAGGACACAAACTAGCGTCCTCCCGTTACCCTAAGCTCAGTATACCGCCAGCTACAGCTCGCTGTATACTGAGACGCCGGAGCGGATCCCGACTTAGACGACGGGATCCGCCCAGCTGCGTGAGTGACAGCTGGCTCCGCCTATCTAGAGGCAGAGCCAGCTGTAACCGCCCCCTCCCCCATCCGTTCCGCCAGTCAGCGCTGGCAAATCGGAGCGGGGAGAGGGGAATCCAGCCCCTCCCCCTGTCACAGCAGAGAGCCGTGACAGGATCGAGAGGTGAGCGAACCCGGTATGTGTTCGCTCACCTCCCGATCTACTGAGCCGACCTGTGACAGTCTCATTGTCACAGGTCGGCTAGAACTATGAGGTGAGTGAAAAGCACTCACCTCATAGTTCTCCTTTAATCTAACTTTGAAATAACTTATCTGCACAAATGGATATAGTCAGAGTTGCCTAACTCTATAAAGTTGGTTAGCATGTCGGTGCTTCATTTTTTATTTTATTTAAAACAAATTTTGCAAAAGCAGGCCGCAACGCACAATGTGAGGCTAACTGTTACAATATTTCGGTAAAGGCCACAAAAGGAATGTATTAATAAAAGAAGACGGATAGTGTGTGAAAATGTGTAGATCTACTGTATATCCCTTAGATAAACTATGCAGGTGACATTGAGTTGGGGACAGTTTAAACTGTGTACAGCCACAACTAGGTGATGCGTTGCAGGGCATTAACATGCGTTGCAATTATTTGAATGGGCTGCCTACTCAACAATACAGACCAGAATTTATTTTCCCAAAGAGTGCACCACAATGAACAGTAGTGTTACCATGTGTTGTGGTACACTGCATCGCATGTCTGTCAGAGGTGCGTTGCCTTAGCTTGTTGCAGTGGCATTCATAGTCAATGTTGTGTGTATGGTGTGATGCCTTGCCAAGTTACTAAGTCATGTTTTCTTTCATTTGCAGGAATGTTGAAGGATGACCGTGTTGCATACAGTGTTGGAAATGCAGAAGTGGATCATGGCCTAATCCTAGATGAATCCTAGTCCCACTTCTAGGTTCATTTTATGCCCCTATAATGTGGTCAAATTGTAGACTCATTTCTTGGAGAAGGAATTCTTAATCAAGACCAATAATCTTGATTGCCCTACTGAAGGTCACATTCTATAGAAGTACCTGATTCAGATTGATCTGCAAGAAGTGGATGCAGAATGCAATGTCTAGATACTTTTCATGGAAAATGAATTCAATTGCATATCCACTTCACAAAAGTGAACCGTCCAGTTCTTGAACATTAAAACGTTTACATTCACTTCATGAAGACTGAATCCTAGATCCAAGTTATGGAGACTGAATCTTAGATCCTCTTCATGGAGACTGAATGCTTGTGCCACTTTATGGAGATTAGACCCTAAAACCTCTTCATGGAGACGGAATTGCATTATAGATTCAGCTTACAGACGTGAACCATCAACATTTGGAACACTAAAAACTTCATTCGAGAATATTTAGGTCTAGTACCTTCAGCATATATTTTACATTTATTTCATGGAGATCAAACTCTTAATCCACTTCATGGCAATTGAACCTTAGATCCACTTTATGGAGATCCATTTCAAAGAGACTGAAGCTTAGATAACACTTTATGGATCCATCTCATGGATACTGAACCATAGACCCACTTCATGGAGACTAAACCTTTGATCTAATTATGGAGATCTACATCATGTAGACTGAATCCTAGTTCTGCTTATGGAGCAAAATATCAAGATCCACCAATGGCATTTCAGGGTTCTCTTACTGTAGAACATTTTATTACATTACTAGATATACTTTGGTATTACTTTACCATTTGTTTGCAAATTGAAGATACTTCTCTAGATTAAATATGACCTCCTCTGTGTCCACCGTTATTTGTAGAACCTTTTGTACGCTACATATTGGCAGTTAAACAATGGAAACCTTTAATTGAATTTCTTGCCAAACAAATATCAAATTGCCAAAATATCATTGAAAGAAGTTCAACCAAATTGTTTAATGTAACCATTGTCATGAAGCATTGTGAAGGCCATTTGATTTGAACTGGTTTATGATGGAACATGCGGTAGTTCTTGGAAATCCCCCGGTTACCAAAGACGTCTAAGTTATCATTTTTAATATCATCTGCAGCTGAAGGGGTTGTGAATCCTGTTTAGCTATATATTTCAGCTTACAGAAAGGACTTTTTTTGGCAAATATATACCTATTAGCATCTACCTTCTCTGCTGTCAGAGCAGGTTAGAATGTTAACATTAGAACTGGTCATTGAGTTTGCCAACAGTATTGCAGGCACTTTGTGGGGTCAACTTGGTGTGCTGCAGCAAAAATGCTCAGACATTCCAAGGGACTCATCTTTTCTAGAAGTTATTGATTAACATGTAAAACGAATGTGACCAACCAATGTAAACCTTGGTGGGTTTACTGCTGCACCCATTTACATTTCATTATTGGAGATACAAGTCACAAAAGAACAGTATGAAGGAATGAAAAACTATGTATGACTAACAGAACAGGAGGTCTGAGAGCTTAGATCCACCTCCAAAGTAAGGCACGTTTATGATGTGATGTTTCTCTTTCCTGTTTGTAAGGATGCAATTTCCTGCTTCCATGTGGGACAGGCTACTGCTGCAAGAACATAGTAAGAAGGATGTGTGGCTTCACTGGAGGCACAACTTTGTGGAGTTGCACATTTGGAACATGTGTTTAAATGTGCAACATTTTAAAGGTATGCTGTAGTATAGCTCCACGAAGGCTGACTCTTGCTCCACTAGAGGAGTGTAGATATGAATGAAGAGCACTAGAAATATGTTTTTTTTTACCTGGGCTGCTAAAGCATAAGGTTGCGGCAGACACTTGAATAAAATGTATTTTTTCATGTGCACACCATCAATATGGTAGCCCTGTTTGCCATAGTGACAACACCCTCCAATAAACATGAAATATATAAGCACACATAAGCGTTTGGAGACCCATTTGTGATGGCACTGCCTCTTCTCCATTGTACCCACCCCTTGCCATACCTGTGGTTCAGAAAGCTGCATTACCTCTTCAAAACCTGACTACTTGAGGAAGTAACGGCTGATAAATGACCCAATTTAGGATTTTTCATGCATGTCCACATAGTGTTGGGCCGGAGTAATGAGTGTCCTAGTCAGTGTACCCAGTACACTACTAAATGGGGGCTAGTTTGGGAACTACCATGTTGTTATATTGTAGCTCTTGATGTACTGAGTGAAATGAAATGTACACAGCCTAAGTGTAGAGTCTGCTGGGTTTGCTGTCCTGTGATCTGCAGTCAGTATGTTTTCCCTTTTATTAGTATTTTAAATTGCCAGATATGATGGTTACAGCCTGTGTATCTGAGACTTCAGAAGTTGTGGTTCCTGGAAAACATTAGAGCCTGCAGTCCTGATGGATGAAACCAAGAGGATGGAGAATCATATGTGTTTTTGTTTCATATGAGGTTTAATGTTGCAAACCTTGTAATTATAATGTATTATAGACTTTTGTGTGTATACAGTATATATACAGTATTGAAAGTAACACTTGACTTAATCTAATGCACTTTTGATAAAGTTATTACAGTTGTTTTTAAAGTGTTCAGCAATATTTTATTTTTGTACATCCAACTTAAACTTAGATCATCTAGATTTGTTTTTTCTGTTCATATGAATAATCAATGCCTATTACATCATTGAAGTCCCTGTGTGCTTTGAAATGACCATTGCTCTGATGTAGAGTGAGTATAAAACAAAAGCAGAATTTTTAAAGGTTTATGAGGGCTTCATCTTAAAAATATATATCTTTTGGGATGCCCAATGTTACACCTAAGGGTAGCATACTTATTTATTCTTTATGGAGAGGATATAGATGACCCCCCCCCCCCCAAACCCCCCGGGGGGGAGGGAATTGGAAATCCCATGTGTGTCTGGTGATGCTTTGGCTTCCATGCTATCTGAGCAACTTACCTGGAACAAATATATAAAATAAGGAGGTCTGACTTTTTTTTTAATTTAAAGCTTTGTCAGAGTAGGCAACGAGCATTTTTAGAAGGAGACCAGCAATGGCAGCCATCATACTTCCCGCATGGTAGAGTCTCTTTAAAGATGCATTTCCTCCACTTCTTTACCCTTCCAATACCAACAGGGACATGATTAGAAGATGCATCTCCTCACTTTTCACAGAGCAAGTGAGATTTGCCAACACACAGATGACTTCCTTTCCAGTAATCCCATAAAAGTTCATTACCAAATGTCAAATTGTTACCTCCGGTGGTAGTTATTTGCCAGTTTCTGTATGGACATCAGTACTTCTACATACACTGTGTAAAACCGTCACAGGGAATAGCTGCGACCAACAAATCATAGCAACCAACTGCATTCTTATCTGCACTGGAAGATGACGCATGGAGAATAAAAGTTTGAAACTAACTGAGGAAACCACTGCCACCCACAGCAGCCAGACCGTACTATAGCAGTCCTTGAAAGAGAGCCTGTCGCCAAATATTCATTTTCAAGAAAAATCTTGCCATAAAATGATCTGTTTGTTTAACGTACTGTCTGCATGTTATTATCAGTACAATCCCCCCTTGTTTAAACAATCAAAAGCTCTGAGACTGCTGCTGGGTGCTGCCATCATGGATGTGACGTCGGCAGCCCCAGCAGACTCAGAGCTGTCACTCAAGTGAAACTCTATAGTATTTCCTCTTCATCTCCTCCTGTCAGCTACATAATGGGTTATGGAGTGAGTTAAGTGGAGCGGACTATATTGTGCACAGATGGAGGGGGCTGTTCTAGGTAAATAAACCCTATATTAGATTATCTAGCAAAAAAAAATGCACATTGTAAGTAAAGAAATAATAATTTATGGAAAGGAAGAACACTGCGAGTAAGCATTTCAAATAAATAACTTTTCTGTTTTTGTTTCCTGCAATGTTTTAAGTTGATGACAGGGTCTCTTTAAGTACAATACTATTGAAAAATCCTATGATAAAGGACATGAAAGTCCTAAACATATTTAAAGTATGTTTGTCACCAAGGCTCTGTTCACACCTAGGCGTATCGAATATGCGCGTTTGTCGCGCGTTTCGTGACGTGTGTTTTTACAGCGATTCGCGGTTAAAAAACGCGCGTTTCCGAGGGCTACTTGGCTGTATCCCAATGGAAATGCGAGACAAAAACGCTGCAAAGAAGCTCATGTACCTTTTCAGGCGTAGGCCGTTTTGTAGCGCGTTGAGACGGGCTGAAATACGGCAAGGTGTGAACCATACCCATAGAAAACAATGGGATTTTCATGTTTGAGTGTTTTGTAGAGCGTTCGTAGAGCGTTGAACGCGCTACAAAACGTACAGGTGTGAACCAGGCCTCACTGTTTTCAGTTTTGTTATCAGTTTGTTCTATTGCAGTTTCTTAACTAAGATCCTTATCCTGAGACTTCTGTTGCAGACTGAGAACCGTGAACTACTGCCCTGCGATTAGTGTGAGATGTGTTTGTTTATTTTCTTGCTCAGGCTACTAGTCTAGTATTGGCCAAGTGACTCGGACACCTCCATGCAGTAATTAGTCAAATCTATAAGTGAGATAGGATGGCAAAATATTTTGTTTAGCTGGACATCATTATTATTTAAATCCAACATATCAATATCATGTATAACCTGTTCGCACAGCAAATAGCTATGCAAACAAGAATTGCAGCACATTGTGGTCACTAGAACGAGCCAAGGAGTATAGTAATTTCCTGTGCTCCTTGGCGCCATTTCATGAGCAGGGCCCTACTAACCCCCCTGTATGGAAATTGTATTATAACTGTACTGTCTCCCTCCATTTTGTAAAGCGCTTTGCAAACTGTTGGCGCTATAGAAATCCTGAATAATAATAATAATTCTGTATTTCCCATTTGAAGAAGACACAACCCAACTATTACTTTGACTCCCATGTTGATGCAGTTTTATTGCTTACGTTTTCAACTATAGTCTTTGTTTTGTGTATTCAGGACACTTCTTGATTGAGGTTAAAGTGTAATTTTCCAAACTAAAAACTGCCCAAGCGGAGCAGACCAGAGATAACATTGCTCAGGGGTGGGGCTATCAGATGATTGGTTTAATGTTTCACTGAGGATAATCCTATATGGCACCATGTGACAAAGGCGCTTTCTGTTGTTCCAATATACCACTTAAATCCTTCTGTAAAGACAAGCAGAATACTGTGCTACGTGTTTATATCAACTCCTACAGGCTGCATTTAGACGGTTCTTTTGTATACTGTAAATTCAAAGTGCAAATTGTAATTGCAAAGTCAATGTGAAATTTTTTTAAAACTCAGTTTGCTATGTGTAAATTAGACTATTGCTGTTTTTGTTTTTTTTGTAATCTCCATATGTAAATAAATTCTTTAAAAAAAATTCTTCCTGTTTACATGTTAATGGTTTAAAGTATATGTCGTGGCAAAACAAAACATATATGGTACATCTCCTGCAATACATGCACATTTTCCCCATGTTTTCTCCTTGCAAGTACAGAAAAATACCTGCTGATCTGCAAGAAGTGCCCCCAGCTCCAAAATCGTTTTGTGGGCTGACAACACAGAGCCAACCTTGCTCAGTTGTCTTTTTTTGATAAACTACTGAAACCCACCCACTCTCCCATCTCCACCTTATAGACACTAAAGCCCCGTTCACATTGAGCGATTTATCGCGCGGTAATTCCCGCGATATCGTGCTCCAATGCATTTCAATGGTGCAAAGGGTCCTGCTGTCGCGGGTCGTGTGTCGCTACAACAGGACCCTTTTTGGAGCGGATTTAGCCGCGATTCAAGCTTGCTCAATGCAAGCTTGAACGCGATATCGCGCGGCAAATCTCGCAATGTCGCGCAATATGCAAATCGCGCAACAAACGCGCGATTTGCATATCGTGCAGTGGGAACGGGGCCTAAAGCTGGCCATACACTACTAGATTCTGACCGAACATTCATACGAAAGATCTTTCGTTATGACCTGTTAACGCCATCAGAAACTTGACAACTGTTGATTGAAATTTCGTTTGATTTTAACGTTTTGGAATGAATGGAGTTTCCTGAAGGAAAACCACATTCACTGTTAGAATTTCATTAAGTTTAAACATTTTCCATCCTGCTCCTACGAGTTTTACCGTTGCTACGGTCAAAATCGATCATTGGTTTGACCCCATAAACTAATGGAAAGTTGAACGAAAGCTCTTTAGTACAAAAGTTATTTTGCAAATCTATCCAGTGTATGGCCAGCTTTATTATTCTGTAGTCCGAGATGAGAACTAGGAGAGATAAATACACTCCTTGAGATAGCAGTGCACAGGACACATTGAATGTCTGCACTTATCCAACAGATATAGCAAAACCCTTTCAATGGTATATTTATTATAAAAGCTATATAATAAGAGATGTTCACTAATTCTCTTGATTGCCTGTCATAACAAGGCCACAAGGACTGATTTGACTTGGTTTGGAAGAAAGAGGGTATTTTGGAGATTGGGGTTTTTTAGGCACTCGAGACAATAGTTTAACATAAAAATTAGAACTTTTATTCAATACATGATTAAAAAGACGAGCTCATATTTATAAAAAAGAGAGAAAGCCGATTCAAGGAGAAAACCAACAAGCTCCACCAGAATCCTGAATTATGACTAATTGTAGTCACATAAATATATTATTAAATTCATGCAAACAGATTTTTCATTGTAGGTCGCACCCCCTACATTCTGGTTGGCATATCCTAGTTGACTAGACAGCCGAGAAGTTTAATCATAGTATTTGACATCGAATCAAGATGGAACAAAAGATATTGTTGGGTGTTTGCGACCATCCATTACCTCTAATTGTATTTGGTATGGCCCTTGGAAAAAAGTGATTGTTAGATACAGTTGGTTCAAGGTCGCTATCCTAACAATGGTTTATAGTCTCTTTGTCGAGTCAACTGGCCATGTCAACCATTAACATTCACTAGTCACTAGTTAATGGTTGACATGGCCAGTTGACTCGACAAATAGAATGGATGGTCGCAAACACCCAACAATATATTTTGTTCCATCTTGATTCGATGTCAAATACTATGATTAAACTTCTCGGCTGTCTAGTCAACTAGGATATGCCAACCAGAATGTAGGGGGTGCGACCTACAATGAAAAATCTGTTTGCATGAATTTAACCCCTTCATGACTGAGGCCCTTTTTTCATTTTTTGCACCCATGTTATATTCCACATTTTAGGCCTGAAAATGACGTAAAACCCCCCAACATTATATATTTTCTGAATGCCAAGACCCTATAGAATAAAATGGTATCTTTTTTATAAATATGAGCTCGTCTTTTTAATCATGTATTGAATAAAAGTTCTAATTTTTATATTAAACTATTGTCTCGAGTGCCTAAAAAACCCCAATCTCCAAAATACCCTCTTTTTGCAACATAAAACCAGGGGTGTGGCACTCTCCTTTTAAACACCGTTTCTACCCATTCCCCCTTTTCCCCATTTAAGTAACATTGGTTTGGAAGAAACGAAGGGCCCGCAAAGCCAAAGTGGAGTATTTAGAAGAAGAGTGTGCTCAATTTTAGTATCAATTTAGCAAGTAGAAGGGTGGGGAGCTATTGTTTGGAAGTTTTAGGGTAACATTCTCGGGCTATAACCCCTTCTACTACCAGCAAGCCTCAGCAGTGTCCTATATTGCTTTTTAGCTCTGCTGTTTTAAAGACTATGCAAAGAAGATTGTAAAAATTCCATATGTAATAAAATTGGTGACAAAGAAATATGTCATTCAATAAAATAAACAATTGGTCATCATCAAAGATATAAGTAAACAGTGTTCTTAAAAAAATTCCCACTTAAACATTGAACTAAGTAGTTTAAATAGATTGCTGATATAAAACACAGATGTACCACTGACTTACAATGGCATTCTCCTTCCTCAGATTCTCAAGATTAACTCCAATGCAAGATATACAAAGTAGAAGAGAGTGACTTTCATAGTGCAAACCTCTTTATTAATAAATTAAAATCACCAGTAAAACCTCTTACAAAACACTAGTTCTTCACCCAGCACTAAGGACACTGCCCTTAATCTCTCCTGGAATCAACACCACACTGCAACTTCCCCGTATGCGTGCATCCCTTTGGCATGATGATATCACAGTAACTTGACTCTACTCGTGTTATACCTTTTATTTATATCTTTGATGATGGACTCTGGCTTATTTTAATAAATAACATTTGTTTGTCAATATTCTTATTACTCCGTGAATCAATCCAACCAAATGCAAAGTGGATTTATCTAATTTTTATTGCACATTGGATTTATATAACTTTTAATGCACATAAGTAATATTACTGTTTTATTTTAACCCCTTCGTGACGGGAGACGTACACTGTACGTCCAGCCACAAAGGGACCAAATGTTTTGCGGAGACTCTAATTCTGAGTTGCTCTGATCCTTGTCTGATGAACTTACCCCTGAGGAGTCGCAGTCTACTGCTATTACTCTCAAGTTAATCTCAAGTTTATTCACCTATTGATGTGTTGAGCACCACCATGAAGCTAGAGGACCAGTTTGTTGCTTCTTCCAGTGCCGTTTCCAGTCTTGGGCCGTATAGGGCTTTCTGCTGTAGTCTTTCTGTCACCTCCATGCATTTTTGGTGCATTTTTACCTTCACCTTCACCTCCACCTCTCTGCAGTTTTCCTGTCACCCCCATGTCCCTTTGCTCCAGTTTTCCCGTCTCCTCCATGGTCTTTCACTGCAGTTTTCCTGTCATCCCGATGTCTCTGATTTAAGTTTTGCTCTTTTTCCTCCAGTGTTCCTGTATTGGATACATTTACAGGGTTATTCACATGAGGGTGAAGAGTTTGGAGAAGTCAGGGGAAGTGAACAATCTAGGATAAAATAGCCTTTTCTGAAAAATCCTACAATTCAGCTCACGTTACAGTCCAGCTATTTTGTACTAGATTGTTCACTTCTCCTGCCTTCTCCAAACTCTTCACCCTTTTGTGAATAACCCTGTTAGTTTTTCTTCTTTGTTCTTTTTTCACTTTTGCTCACAAATATGTCTCGGGTCTCCAATAAATCAGAAACCCACATTTATTACAAATAAGTAAGAAGTTCTCCGTTTTACGAGCTATTAGGAACTGTAAATTCTCCCGTGTACACTTTACACCTTTTGGTAAGTGTGGTTTTATGAGAGTAACTTTTGTCTGCCCTACTTAAACACATAAACATTGTGAACTTGAACTTAACATCCTTTCAATGGCTTAAGAAAGCAGAGGATTACCTGTGGTATTTGTAACATATCCAAGCAACAGGCACTTTGAATGAAATAAAGTGTTTAGGATCCATTTTGAGTGATTTACTGAAAGCATGGATTTTTTTTTTAACTTCACGTTCCCTTACAAGGTAGAATCCATCTCTGAGACCACAAAGCTGAAATGTATGTGAGAGGTTTACATGATTTCACAACAAGGCTTATTAACAGAGAACTCGTAAATAAATGCGTGATGTGTGAATGTGTGAATTGAAAACTATTTACTGGTGTTTTATTTTTGAATGCAACATTTTATTGAACTATATTCTATAAACCTTTGGGCTTCCGGAGAAACAAGCCTGTATCAGACAAAATGCTACTAAACATGTGGATTCCAATTGGTTACTGATTGATTCCTAAGTGATAGTCTGAGATCTGCTGCTGTTGCATGACAAGGTGACCTAATAACTAGCTTACTATTGTAGGTGACCCATTGCACACTTGACCACTAAGTCCCCTTTCATTTGCATACAGGTGCTAAAGTGACTGGCGGATGGTGCCACAAGGAGCAACATCAAAATAGGAAGTCACCAGAACACCATCCTCATGGATTCCAGAACGCCTTTATTGACATTCTTGTAATCAACATATCACCAAAAAAGATTGCAAGTTTTCTTGGTGGTATGTTGATTACAAGACATCAATAAAGGTGTTCTGGAATCTATGAAGATGGTGTGCTAGTAACTACCTATTCAAATAACTAGCGCACAGCTAGTTCATAGTTGGAATGTAGATTAATGCTTGCGCAACTGAGAGCATTCAAGTTTTCCTAAACTCAGAAACGTAAAATAAATATGTGTGTGTGTGTGTGTATCTACTGTACTCTCCAGTCCAGATAGTTCAGTCGGCTGGAATCAGAGAAAGGTAGGCAGGCAGATAGGGAGATGTGCACTGTGGCAGGACAGGGGACAATTAGATGATAGAGTGGTGATCTAATTGTGGTCCAACACTAATGCCTAATGTACATGCTAGTCATTTTTTAGATGCACTGCTTGTTTGCTATAACAGGAAAGTAAAGGTGAGACTAATGGAGGTTGTAGATATGTACAAGTGGATTTTACAAGAATTTTATAACCTAACAATCAAATTTATTAAAAGTGAATTTTGCTATTTTATTTTAAAAAAAAATGTATATAAAATTGTAAATTACATATCATTAATAATTTATTTTATTACGTCTCAGTTGTATCCATAAAGATTTCATTTAAAGAGATCCTGACCTCTGACGTTACCAAGAAATCTTCTTCACCATCTTCTATATTATCCTATGTCCTATATTATCTATACAATACATGATAATGACTGTCATATTCATCTCATGAAGTCCACATGGAGGAAATGTCAGGAACTGACCAAATTGGCTTCTTCAGACACTTAAAGTAGTATTAAAGTCCTTTTGTTTTTACATATATCTACTGCATAAAAAAATAAAAAATAAACGTTTCCAATTAGGTAAATACTTACCTTACCTGTGTCTCAGCCATTCGCTCCCACCTGAAGATTCTCAAGCGGCTCTGCAGGATGATGGGACGGGCGCATGCGCAGTAGAGATCCTCAGTGGGGAGAAGAAGAGAGACATAGTGGAGGTGAATGCACGCAGCCGTAAGCGTGCACGTTGCACAGAGAGTGTAAGTGAGGAAATGTCCAAGGGTGAAAGCAGGGAAACGTTGCAAATGATCATAAATATACTCATAGGAGAACCTTCTGGTCATCCCCGAAACAATCTCATCCCATAAAAACAAGATGTAAATAGAGCTTACCATCAAATGAAGATGTTTAATATGGAGGGGATATATAGCCCTCCTCCTGGCAAGTAGATCATGTGATCAACCCATATGGAAGAGAATTACCTGCCCTGTGTGTCCACTGGAGGTTGCAACTGAAATCTTTGTATAACAAATATCTATTTCTGTAATTTCAGATGGGTTTAACTTACAATGTTTATGTTTGACTACAGTGCACATTTCATATTGAAGCGCAGAACGCAATGTAGAATCCAGGTGCATCACCAACCCGGCTTGGTTTCAACTGAAGTCTTTGTTGGGATGATATCTCAAAACCTGTCAGTATGTGTGAAGACACAGCAGTTATTTTCTGTCAGGTAAGACTGTAGAAGAGTTTGTTTTGTTGTGGCTTCTAAAGAGACATAACTGTGCATTCCTGTACACCACCTCCAAGCATTAAATGAATTACCTGTGCCCCACCCCCGACATTTCTTGGGACTGAAGATTACTACCTGCAGCACATTCTACATCATACACCAACTCAGTTTTTTTTAAGACAAAACAAAGGATATAGTGTCTGGCTCTTTTCTCGAGATTCTGTGCACCGAATAATAAAGAAACACAAAGCACACTCTGTGCTAGCAGGGTGCAATCGAATCCATATTTTGTTTAAGCATGAGTGTTGGCAAAACCCACTTGGCCTTCACAGTGCATCTGATCCATGTTGATTATATCCCATGATGCACTGCACACAGCTATCTCTAACAATGGCGAGTGGATTTGCCAGCAGTCCTGCTGTTCTTCACATAAGTGCTGAATGGCAGGATTAGGAGGGGAATGTTTTCTGATGGTAGCCGGACAGTAAGAGGATTTGATTGGGTCTCTTCAGGGATGAGGGTTATATGCCGCTGTCTCTGCAAGACATGTGAGAAAGGAGGATTTCTCAGCAGTCACTAAATAAATCCCATTTAGACTCTGACATATCTGTTCAGTGTTTCAAATGACTAAACCTTTTTAACTGCCATGTCCCATTGAAAAAATGAACTTACTGGGAAAATAGGTATTTACTAACACTGCGCTGGGGTACAAGCCGCCTTTATCATCAGCTACCTGACTGGTCCTAGATTCTGAAGTGCTAACACTACTGTGATGCTGTCCCATCCCAGAACCACGAATATAAATATATATATTTTCAATCAGCGGCCTCCCCACTAGACTCAATCATGGTACATAAAGCCAAAACGTTTTATTGCTGGAAAGTTCCACCCTTACTTGGCCTGGTGGCCATAATCAAAGGGACAGAAAATGGTGGGAAATCCAGAATATTGTGGTTGTTACCAGTACAGGAGGTGAGGGGAAATCTTCCAATTGGTACACATGTTCTGTGGACAGCGTTCTAATGAGAGGTTTGCCCAGACTTCCTGTTGTGGCTTCAGGACTTGTGGGTGAAGAAGTGAATGGAAATTTTCCCAATCTGGCACAGAAAGTGAACATTTTTTTTGTTGTAGAGCCTTTTCATATCGACGCGTTTTACCCACAAAGCATTTTCCACTGAGGTCAATGGAAATGCATCAAAATGTATGTTGACGTGTGTTGCAGTACACTCAGGGCCGGCCTTTGGGGTGTGCGGTCGCACAGGGCGCCATAGCAACATGGGCGCCTGGCAACCGACACAGATTCTGTCCCCAAAGGCCTTTAATGATCGCCCGCGGGGGTGGCGCCCCATTGTGCAGGTGCTGGACGGACTCACTATGTTGGCTCAGCCAGGCAGCACAGCAGTGACAGTGTCACTGGCAGTCTGTGGATTACTCATTAAGATGGCCACCGCTCGGCGACAGCGAGGCGGCCATCTTTAAAACTGGAAAAAGTACTGGCAGGCCACAGGCAGATTCTGCAGGAAAAACGGTGTGGGCGGCTGTCCCTGCCTTGCCAGAAGCAGGGATGAGCAGCTCATAGAGCATGCGCACTGAGAAGACAAAGGAGGCCAAGAATCCGCAGAAGCAAGCAGCAGATGTAAAAACTCTTTTCTGTAAGTAAATTATTTTATTACAAATGCAGTGTACTGCTTAATGTCTGTTTTGTCTTTTATTATTTAATTAGGGTGTTTCTTAAAGGAACAGTAAATACAAAAGTAAAAAAAATACTTTATTGTAATTATGCATGATATTTGATAGTAAATTTACAGGTAGCGGTATTATACCGTGTGATATACAGTATAGGTGGTGTTATTATACCGTGTGATATACAATAAAGGTGGTGTTATTATACTGTGTGATTTGCAGTATATGTGGCGTTATTATACCGTGTGATTTGCAGTATATGTGGCGTTATTATACAGTGTGATTTACAGTATAGGTGGTGTTATTATACAGTGTGATATACAGTCTAGGTGTTATTATACAGTGTGATATGCTGTATAGGTGGTGTTATTATACCGTGTGATATACAGTATATGTGGCGTTATTATACAGTGTGATTTACAGTATAGGTGGTGTTATTATACAGTGTGATTTACAGTATAGGTGGTGTTATTATACAGTGTGATATACAGTCTAGGTGTTATTATACAGTGTGATATGCTGTATAGGTGGTGTTATTATACCGTGTGATATACAGTATATGTGGCGTTATTATACAGTGTGATTTACAGTATAGGTGGTGTTATTATACTGTGTGATATGCTATATAGGTGGCGTTATTATATTGTGTGGTATGCTGTATAGGTGACGTTATACCATGTGATACAGGTAATTACCTCCAAACTTTCTGAAATAAGAAAATCAGACACCGTCCAGCACAAGCTATTTAGGCAATGGCCAAGCCCCCAGTTCTGTGGAACTTCTAGAATTTATGTGCCAAAAATTATTTTTTGGGGGCACAGATGTGACAAAAATCGCATTACAAACTAGAGATGCACCGATACCGGTATTTCAGTATTGAGTACGAGTACCAATATTTTTTTCTGTACTCACCAATACCGATACCGGAAGTCCCATTCAGGAAACCAGGCGGCGTGTAACAACTCGCCACACGGCTTCCCGATTAGCAGGGAAGCCGTCCCCATGCTTCTCGTCATTAGGTGATGAGAAAGCATGGAGCCGGCTTTCTGGCCAATCAGGAAGCGGGTCATAATGGGCTGCCCAGCGTATCATAATGGGCTGCCCTGCTTCCTGATACAGGAAGTATCTGATGAGCATTTTGGCGGATATGAGTACTCGCCCAAATACTAGTGTTGGTATCGGTCCATCCCTATTGGAAATGGCATGTATAGGAGCCGCCCACAGCCATACCTCCCATTATCAGTCACTGTTCTCCCCTTAGTCATGCCTCCAGTCCTTGTGGCGCCTCCCATGATCTTCAGTACTGCCCCCCACCCCAACACGCGGAGTGAGTGCCTTCCCTTGCTGTGTTCTAGCTGTTTCCTGTAAGCTGAAGGACTGGAGAGGGTTCTGCATGTAGGTGGAGGCGGGATGGTGGGGAATAGCCATAATCATTGAACCAAGTGAGGGATGGCGGATAGTGTGGAGGTGTTATTATACAGTGTGATATGCTGTATAGGTGGTGTTATTATACCGTGTGATATACAGTATATGTGGCGTTATTATACAGTGTGATTTACAGTATAGGTGGGGTTATTATACAGTGTGATTTACAGTATAGGTGGTGTTATTATACAGTGTGATATACAGTCTAGGTGTTATTATACAGTGTGATATGCTGTATAGGTGGTGTTATTATACCGTGTGATATACAGTATATGTGGCGTTATTATACAGTGTGATTTACAGTATAGGTGGTGTTATTATACTGTGTGATATGCTATATAGGTGGCGTTATTATATTGTGTGGTATGCTGTATAGGTGACGTTATACCATGTGATACAGGTAATTACCTCCAAACTTTCTGAAATAAGAAAATCAGACACCGTCCAGCACAAGCTATTTAGGCAATGGCCAAGCCCCCAGTTCTGTGGAACTTCTAGAATTTATGTGCCAAAAATTATTTTTTGGGGGCACAGATGTGACAAAAATCGCATTACAAACTAGAGATGCACCGATACCGGTATTTCAGTATTGAGTACGAGTACCAATATTTTTTTCTGTACTCACCAATACCGATACCGGAAGTCCCATTCAGGAAACCAGGCGGCGTGTAACAACTCGCCACACGGCTTCCCGATTAGCAGGGAAGCCGTCCCCATGCTTCTCGTCATTAGGTGATGAGAAAGCATGGAGCCGGCTTTCTGGCCAATCAGGAAGCGGGTCATAATGGGCTGCCCAGCGTATCATAATGGGCTGCCCTGCTTCCTGATACAGGAAGTATCTGATGAGCATTTTGGCGGATATGAGTACTCGCCCAAATACTAGTGTTGGTATCGGTCCATCCCTATTGGAAATGGCATGTATAGGAGCCGCCCACAGCCATACCTCCCATTATCAGTCACTGTTCTCCCCTTAGTCATGCCTCCAGTCCTTGTGGCGCCTCCCATGATCTTCAGTACTGCCCCCCACCCCAACACGCGGAGTGAGTGCCTTCCCTTGCTGTGTTCTAGCTGTTTCCTGTAAGCTGAAGGACTGGAGAGGGTTCTGCATGTAGGTGGAGGCGGGATGGTGGGGAATAGCCATAATCATTGAACCAAGTGAGGGATGGCGGATAGTGTGGAGTGCTTACTAGTCTACTGTTGTTTTATTTAATACGAATGCTTATATTGTGCTCACACGTGTAATACCTTTTGAATAAAAGTTTTATTTTTATCATAGCTTGTAATCTGTTTCTTGGGGACTTAACGGAATGGGAGGCTTTAAATGGAGCCGGTAATGGAGAAATAGGTGTGGCCACTGAAAGGGTGTGGTTACTGAGGGGTGTGGCTACTGAATGATGTGGTCACTAGGGGGCCGCTGTAAAGCTTTCTCGCACAGGGCGCCTAAAGGCCTAAGGCCGGCCCTGAGTACACTTTGTATTGGATATTAACACGTATTGGCAGGCCTTGTGTTAGAAATATGATTTTTTTATGTCATATTCCTTTTCTTGAAGCATAGGGTGGAAAAGTTCAATAATAGATGATAGCTTCCGTGCTTGCATAAAGTTCAGAATGTGTTTAATTGCAAAGTTACAAATGATTACAGGATATGGTATATCTTACAGAATGAGCCCATAAGATGCTTGATGGTTACAAAATATAGTATATCTTACAACAGAAGTCTATAAGATGCTTAAAGGAGAACTATGAGGCGAGTGCTTTTCACTCACCTCATAGTTCTAGCCGACCTGTGACAATGAGACTGTCACAGGTCGGCTCAGTAGATCGGGAGGTGAGCGAACACATACCGGCGTTCGCTCACCTCTCGATCCTGTCACGGCTCCTCTATAGCTGATGGTATTACTCTTCAGTGGCAGAAATACCAGGGTTTCAGTGGTTACAGCTGTGACTGGGCCCTTGGGCTCCATCACTGTCCTGAAATCATTAGTCTGTGTTGTTTTAGAAAAACTGTCACATGACACTAAAAAAAAAAAAAGGTATCAGTGAGTACAAGAAAAAGTATTGGGACTTGTACGCAGCTTAGAAAAAATGGTATTGGTGCAAATAATCCCTACTCTCGCCTATGCCTGTCCCGTGGTACAGACATGTAGTCATATGGATGGGATGCAGAGTTAATGGACAACAAGTGCGGTACGTAGGCAGTCGTCTGAGGGCATCGGGAGGGGTGCAAAAATGCACCTTCCCCTGTATAGGCACTGGCCCTGTGAAAGGGGAGTAATTAAGTTGTATTGTCACTGCCCACAGCCCAGTGCTAACATACTGTAGGTGTTTCCTGGAGAGCATGGATAGGAGTGCAGGGCTCAGGGGGCAAGACTTGTAAAGTCTGGTTTGAGGTAAGGGTGACGTGGGATGGAATGCTCATTGTAATACATTAAATCCCACCCAGAATCAGCATTGGAAGCATAATGAGGAAGTCTCGGTGCCCCCAGAAAATTACTGTGTGATGCTGAGTGTAGGTCAGTAACCCTAGGGAAAAAGTGATATATGATATATCGCAACTAAAAGTATGGAACAATGCACCAAAGCATTTTTTGGGGGGGGGGGGGGGGGGGTGGACTGGGCTCATGATATTTCCTCCTGCCCGTGCACCTTCCCCCAACTTTTCCCTTGAGATTCTTAACACAACTATCCAGGCCTCCCCTCATGCCAAGGTCCTAGGTGTCATCCTGGACTCAGACCTCACCTTTCTGCCGCACATCCAATCACTATCCAAATCCTGCCGCCTTCATCTACGTAATATCTCCAAAATACGCCCCTTCCTCACCAATGAAACCGCAAAATTACTCCTCTACTCACTTGTTATATCTCGTCTTGACTATTGCAACTTCCTCCTCATTGGCCTTCCACTACACAGGCTATCCCCCCTTCAGTCTATCATGAATGCTGCTGCCCGACTCATTCACCTAACCAACCATTCAGTGTCTGCCACCCCCTCTGTCAATCCCTGCACTGGCTTCTACTCGCCCAAAGGATACAATTCAAAATATTAACAACCCCTTACAAAGCCATCCACAACTCCGCCCCCCCCCCCCGGCTATATCTCAAACCTGGTCTCAAAGTATCACCCTAACCGTCGACTCCACTCATCCCAAGACCTCCTGCTCACCAGGTAAAAATGAGGGGGGATAGGCAAAAAAAGGAAAACTAATCCAGAAACAGATTGTCAGAAGCTGATTTTGCTATACACTCAACTACTTTTTGGCCTATAAGCCGATACGAGTAGTATTTGCCTTTCGCACGAATATACAATGTATTGGTTATGAGACTTTCTTATTTTATGTTTTTCTTATGTTTTTTCAAAAGGCCAGAGCTACGTGTTAAAACAGCAGTCAGTGAAAGTCACAGCAGTTCTCAGCCTTGTGTAGTTCAATTTCCCAGTGATACAATGTAACCTCTCCACTTCAGATGTTTTTCTTATCCAGAGATCAAATGCTGTGTTTTGTGTGTTGTTTATGCTCTTTGTACTCCAGCAGATAATCCCATCAAGGGTTTGTAGGGCAGGCTAGAGATAACAAAGTGGAGAACATGCCTATCCAGAGGAGGGAACATAAACCAGACCTGTCTAAAGTGGCTTCTCATTGTTTGATGGAACAAAGAATTATGTAGATGTGTACCCATGGAATATTTGTCTGATGCAAAGTTATGCTTATCTAAATATGCCGTGTGTCATCAAATTATAACCCTGCAAATCCATTTCATTTATTTTAGCATTGCACCTTTTTTTTGTCAAATACATTTGAGCGTAATGTTTCCTCCTTCCTTTTTTTTTTCAAATGTGCTCTACAAATACATTTTATTAAATTGAATCTATCATGAAGGATAAATGGGAACTGATATAATTCATCATTCTTCTCCATCAATAAAATACATGTGTCTAGAGGTACCTGCGCACACCTGCAGAAGCCTCCCCATCATGGCCATCCCTCGGGACTGACAAACACTGTTATTGTAACGGGTGAATCGGTGCTTTTGAAGGGTCTGGCGTGGTGGTGGATTTGGGGGGTAAGTTTAGCCAGGGAACTCCGCCAGGCCCATATTGTTGTCCAACATGGCATCTGACTGCTATGTTGTTCGCAAGCTCCAGTGCTACAAACAAGACACTCTGCCTTAATGTTGAATCCTCTGTACTCTAACTAAACTGTAGATCACCATCAAGTAGTATCTTTTGGTTAATTTCTGGCATCAAGTGGCAGCAGTAAACACTGATACTGGATTATTAGAAAAGTAGCCAAAGACCTGGAGAAATACCATTGATGGAAAGAAAGGGAACACTTGGAAGGACAAAAGGCATTTATAAGGAAAAAATATGAGACTTTGCAGATGTCCTGTGTATTATAACAGAGTAAAAGGAACCAGGTAAAGTCATTAACATTTGAGTTTTGTAGTCCTTGGGAGGAAAATACATTGAGTTGGGTTCTGTTCTGGGAGTCAAAGGGGGTGATTTACTAACCTAAACACACACACGCACCAGGTGCATTTTTACACAGCAAAACGTATTTATCAACCAAACACGAGCATCGTGTCACATTTTCACGCCGTTATGGCGCGTTTTTATGTATTTACGTACGTGCGCGTCATGTAGCATGCGCCATAGGCTACACGCCGCTCTAATAGCGGCATGCAAGTCTCTAAAAGCATATTTCCACTAATGCCATATATGGAAAAATCATGCACATGATGCATATATAATGCTGCTTCACAGTTTAGACAAAAATGGTTAGCTCATGCATTTACATTCCTGCATTCATCAACACAAGCAACACAAAGTAGAGCTAATTTACACATCACCTTGCAATTCATGCAGGGCTTTGCACAACACACCTGCTGGGTGTGTACACACTACAAAGGTGTCTAGATTCCACCAATAGATCATGCTGGGAGGGAACACACTACA
>NW_017308165.1:165094-167451 GCF_000935625.1 Nanorana parkeri
GTGCATTTTTACACAGCAAAACGTATTTATCAACCAAACACGAGCAACGTGTCACATTTTCACGCCGTTATGGCGCGTTTTTATGTATTTACGTACGTGCGCGTCATGTAGCATGCGCCATAGGCTACACGCCGCTCTAATAGCGGCATGCAAGTCTCTAAAAGCATATTTCCACTAATGCCATATATGGAAAAATCATGCACATGATGCATATATAATGCTGCTTCACAGTTTAGACAAAAATGGTTAGCTCATGCATTTACATTCCTGCATTCATCAACACAAGCAACACAAAGTAGAGCTAATTTACACATCACCTTGCAATTCATGCAGGGCTTTGCACAACACACCTGCTGGGTGTGTACACACTACAAAGGTGTCTAGATTCCACCAATAGATCATGCTGGGAGGGAACACACTACACAGGTGTATACTTGTTCGTGGCATGTTTATAAGGTTAGTAAATCAACCCCAAAGAGTGAATAGGTAAATGTCAGTTCATATTTTGTAGAGAACAGATATGGTTAACCATAGAATGACCACGTCAATTATCAAGCCTGATCACACTATTGAGTCATTTAACTCTGAGAAAGAATAAAGCAGATTGGGGCCATAGCCATGGAAGCATTTTTGTCCCCCACACCCCACTTTGACATTGACACCGTGAGCAATAGGCAAAAAGAACTCAACTTGCTACAAATGTACACCTCCCTGAAAGGACAGGCAGGTGCACAGCTTTCATCTGGTGCACAGCTATCCCCCTGGATAAATGCAGGAGTATAAAGGATTGTCTTGAATCTATGAACACCCAACAGGCCCTTGGCTCCTGCCTAGGCTGCCTTATAATTGATCAGGTTCTGATTTAGCTCCCCAGTGTGTTCTGGAAGTTTCCTGAGCATTAGCACTTGAACTATAGCGGTCTCTAGCTCAGTTGCAATTACAGTGCAACTCCTACCGACAAAGTGGTGCTATTTTGACATATTTACTATGTTCCCAGCAGACTGTCAGGAGGCGGTCATTATTATCTGAGCATTTGTGGGCTACAGACTTTCTGAAGCCAAAATGAAGAGACTTAGGCTGGCCATGCACTGCTCTATTTTTTTTGTTCAACCTGTGGGCTGAATGAAAAAAATAGAGCAGATTTGGGTGGTAATTTGTTGGCCGAACAGTGACTGCAGTCAGTTATATGATTTGGCACCATCTTACAGAGTGCACAAATCATTCACATTAGTCCATTTTCCTGTAGGAAATTATAGTTTATTATTACCATCATTATTATACCTGCACACTGGTATAAGTGGCCAGTTTTTAGTGAAAGGCAATAAGCAACCAACTAAATATTCTCTCCCAGTGACCAGTGCAGACTATTGCTCTGCTGCTTCCAGCCTGCATCATAAACTCTCAGTAGTAAGAACACAAGGCGCCAAAGATGACAGCAGTCTGAGCCTTCCTGTAATTTTGGTTGGTTTGCACTCTTGCCCAAACCACACAAACCTCTTTCCAAAGTACTTTATAATTATATTCCCCTTCAGGAGAGTTGGCCATTCTTCATAGAAAAAAATTACAACTTGATTAAGTGCAGAGAGCTTTTTTGTGACAGAGGATTGGGAGTTGGAAGATAGATCAGCATACACAAAGACAAAATTTAAAAACAATTTGCTGGAGCTTCACATAAAAAAGAAGTTGTGTATGTGGAGGGTTAGATCCTCTGTTCAGTTGAAGTGAAGAAAAGCTGTCCACTGAGGATGGAGACAGCAATTATTAGCTCAATTATAAATGTGTTATCAAAGAGTTTATTCTGTGGGAGAGAGTTCATCAAAACTTCTGCCCTGGTGACCACTAAGGCAGGAAGTAAAGAAAAACCCAACTCACCCCTTGCATGCATTTTTGAATATATATATTTTTTTCTTACGCATGACATGATGTTCAGGGTACTCTTCCTCTTCAGATGTCCTTCAGCAGTGGGTGGTCCTCAAAAATGGAGAGAACAGCACTTGACATGATGAGGTCAGTGCTGCACTTTGCATTATTATATGGTGAGTGGAGGGTGCTGCGGTAATGCCCCCTCAGATAAGAGGTCATGCAGGTACAGCTCCTGTGAGGAGGGTTACAGCCAGAGCTGCTGTTTTGTTCTTGGGTCCTGAAGGACACACAAAAAAAACATTTTAGCACATTTTATTTGGGCTTTAAGACATGCCAGCTATTTTTTAGGAGGTTAAGAAATGCACCTAATTCAAGCAGAGGCTTTAACAGACCTCTACTACTAATCCTATGAGACATGGGAACCTTCACAAGCATAAAGAGGTGCAGTCAGCAAATGCGTAAGAATACACATCTCTTGTATTTAGACAATATTT
>NW_017308165.1:167881-187216 GCF_000935625.1 Nanorana parkeri
TATATATATATAGTAATGTACAAACGTTTTAGGCAGGTGTGAAATGCTGTAAAGTAAGAATGCTTTCATAAGTAAAAGTGTTAATAGTTTATTTTTATCAATTAACAAAATGGAAAACAAATGAGAGAGAAATTGCCATACACCCCAGTTCCTATGTTTTTGTGCATAGCTGAATCACTGAGGCTTGTTTCCCCATCGGAGGTCTACCTTTTTGGCTGCAAGGTCTCAGAAAAATGGCAGCAGGTGCTCTGGACCTATTGGACAAAATTTGAAATATTTGGCTGTAGCAGAACGGTACAATAATGAGGGTCTGCAGCAACAGTGAAGCTTGGTGGAGGTTCCTTGCACGCCTGGGGCTGCATTTCTACAAATGGAGTTGGAGATTGTCAGGATCAGTGGTATACTCAATGCTGAGAAATACAAGCAGATCCATCATGCCATACCATGAGGGAGGTGCGTGATTGGCCCCAAATTTATTCTGCAGCAGGACAACGACCCTGAACATACAGCCAATGGCATTAAGAACTATCTTCAGAGCAAAGAAGAACAAGGAGTCCTGGAAGTGATGGTTTGGCCCCCACAGAGCCCCGATCTCAACATCAAGTCTGTCTGGGATTACATGAAGTGACAAAAGGATTTGAGGCAGCCGACATCCACAGAAGATCTGTGCCACTGGGCCAAGCTTCAGTATCTTGCTAGTCGGCCCGCTGGCTTACAAAATACCTGAACAATGCCTGCATCCAATCAGATTGTTCAGGTATTTTGAGAGAGCCAGCGGGGCCGACTAGCAAGGTACTGAAGCTTGGCCCAGTGGGAGATTCCTCCATCCACACAGTTAAGTGTAGATGGAGGAATCTGTTGCACATTTTCCATCTGACCACAGATAGCTAGGGTTACATTTTTCTCTTTGATATTGATGTGTGGGGTGTCTTCACTACAGGTTTAAAAGAGCTCCCCCTAAGGCCCTCAGAAGGAAGGTTGCAGATGCTTAGGAGTCTGACAAGGGATTTAAAAAGATCAAACTATTAGAAATACACTGTATGGAAAGGAAACTGCAGCGCTTTACAATATAAGGAAGATGTTACAATACACATCAAGATAAAATGGTAAGGAGGGCCCTGTCCTTCAAGCTTACAATCTAAGTGACTCCTAATTTGTCCAGGAATGGCCTTTGCAGCAAATTCAGCCAAAGAGCTGACTGATGCTACAAGAAGCTTCCAAGAACCCCCAAATCCTATTGTGGATTCTGCAGGTAATTCTTGAATCTGTTGGTGTTAGTCTATATGCATCTACAATCAGAAAGAAATTGTACTATGTGCCAGAAAAAAAAAGAAAAGCCTTTTCTGTCCAAAAAGAGCAAAACATTAGAGCAAAACATTTTTTGCCATTGAACATATAGGATAAGACCAGCATGTGCTGTGGACTGGGCGAAATCAACATAGAATTGTCTGGCCACAACAACAGATGTGTTTGGTGAAAGGCGAAGACAGCATTTCAGGAATTGTGAAGCATGGCGGTGGCAATTGTTTTTGTGTGCAGTTGCTTTGCTGCTTCGGGGCCTGGGGAACCTTGCCGTCATCAATGAATTCTGCATCATATTAAAGTGCTTGATGAGAATGTGAGGCCACCTGTCTGAAAGTGGATGTTCAACTAAACAAGGATCTTTCAACAGTACAATAATCTGAAGCACACTAGCAAACCCACCAAGGAATGGCTCAGAAAGAAATATAGGGTTATGGAATGACCTAGTCACCACCCTTACTGGAATCTCATTGAAATATTGTGGGGGGATTTAAATTGGTTAGTTTGTGCAAAAAACTGAAAAGGTAAATTTTCCTTCTGTTTTTTGCACAAATATATGAGCTTCATCTGAAGGCGGCAGTGTGTAAATGAAGAACCAATGTTTGCCAGTTTAACCATTTCCATGCAATATACATGTGTCTATTCCCTTCTCCCTATAGTGAGCATTCTGGTCTGACCTGAACTAGCAATGACAAAAGGGTTCCAGTCAGTGAACTGGGCAGCATTGAATTGACCCATTCATGGGCCGGGTGTACACATGATACCATCAGCTCCAGAATTCTTCACAGACAGCCACTTTGACAAGCTCTGTAATTTACTATGATGAGTGAAACCACCAGCGCTTCATCTCTCCATTGCTGACAAGCTGCACGGAAGGGCAGACCGTGGAAATAAACCAGCTCCTTACATAGTATAACCACCAAAACCTGGCGGGTCACACACAGTTCAGAAGAGCTCTACCGTACAATTATACAGAGAAAAAAATAGGATAAAATATTTACTTCCACAAATAGGCTATTTGTGCCTAGGGTTGGTCCTGTCTAGTAAAGAATTAGACAATAGGGTGGCTCAGAAGTTAGTGTTGTTACCTTGTAGCACTGGGGATATGGGTTTGCTCCAGCCCAATTCTGGCTTACTGGCCTGAACAGGGTTTGATTTTAGTTAATGCCTACCTATGCCACCTAATGGTACTGCCACAACCACCAAGCTTTGGGGTCCATGCCATATTCTATGATTTATGTAGAAAAAGTGGATTGTGTAAATAAATGTTGATTTTATTGGGTTAAGCTAATGTAAAAAAAAAAAAATTAAAAAAATGCTATGGTAATACACAAACTCCAACAAGAACACAGCAACTGCATAACAAAAAGCTAAGCTCCATGCAAATATAATAAAGACATTGATGCAGATTTGTCTTAGTCAACGTGTCATTAAATGTATTTTTATTGCAAGCGGTTTCAATACCACATTCTGATCTAGTATCAGCCTCTTGTATTCCACCGCACACTACCATATTTAGGTTGTGCTGGCATTTGCAGGTTTTATTTGTGCAAATTCACCTCATAGCTGATAGTGATCACATGATCAGGAAGCACTCTGGTTCCTGATCACAAGTGGAGACCTAGGCTGTAACAGCCTGGTATGACAGCTAGCAGCTGCACACAGTGTTAGCTGCTAGCTGTCAAAGGAGGAATGTAGATCAGCATTCCCTCTTCATGTAGAATCGTGCAAGGAAATGTTAATCTACAACAAAGGGTTTAAAACTCATAATAACCACATTTCCTTTGGTGCAAAAATGTATTTCCACTTGTATAAACACAAGTGCAACAGTTTGTTCTAGTTTTTATTTATTTTAGATATTTTAGTAGATTGAATTAAATACAAGATATGTTTAATCAAAAGATAAAATTAACACATTAAACCACAAAAATTCAAGAGACATTCCCTAGTAGAGTGGTCCCACATACAGTACATAGCAGCTACTGTTAGACGGCAGATGTGCATTTATTTATGTCACTGACAAATATACTTCATCACCAACTCTACCGCAAAATTACAAATAAAAGAATGTCAGACCCTCTTAATTTTATTAAGCCTTCATAAAGCTCTGTGTCTACCAACTACACCTTGATATGGGACGGTTTATATCATGCACCTGTTGACGCATGTCATTTTTGCCTTTACAAATTCATCCCAGATAATATGTTTGTTTTTTTTTAAACTAATAAAATACTTGCCAGCCTTATCATTTAAGATCTATCTCAGTGCCCTGTAATGGATTCTCCATTGGAATATTTGGAGAGCTCACTTGGGCAGGCTAAAAAAGCAAAACATGAGCTACAAGAGCTATGTGCCATCTGAAGATATGAGCCGCAGTCTGAAGGTGGTCATAGATATGGGGTTCGAAGACTGAAATTGTCCCAGTTAGGCAGATTCTTGTAACACCTGCCACCATACAGAAGGTAGTTTTCTACCAAACTGCACCAGCTTTTGACTGAATGGACCGACAATAGATTATATACTTAGCCCTCGTTCACACATGAACGTTTTGTTGCGCGTTCTACGCTCGACGAACGCTCTACAAAACGCTCAAACATCTAAATCCCATTGTATTCAATGGGTCTGGTTCACACCTTGGCGTATTTCAGCCCGTCCCTAACGCGCTACAAAACGGCCCACGCCTGAAAAGGTACATGTACTACTTTGGGCTGTTTTTGTTGCGTGTTTCCATTGGGATACAGCCAAGTAGCCCTCGGAAACGTGCGTTTGTCGCGCAATTTTTTTTTACCGCGAATCGCATATGCAATACGCCTAGGTGTGAACCAGGGCTTACGTATACTGTATATGGCAGGTAAGTGATACATTGCCTTTATGCATTCTATAATTTTTCTGAACAAAAGCTAGTTGAAATTGCCCGTCTGCGGGGTCAGAATTACATTTCTGTGGCTCTCTGCGTGCAAGCAGATATTGCAAGATAACTCAGGGTCACATCCAAAGAATTCCCATAGTGATGCAGTTATTTACCCTACGGAGCTGCTCCCTCGCTGGCCCAGAATGCTACAGAATCTCACATGCTAGCGGGTTTGCAGCAAGGGAGTGACCTCGTGTTGGTCCCACCAGTAAGTATACAACTCCACATGACAAGAAAAGTTATCTAGGCAAGTTAGTTGCCGTAGAGTTGTTTCCAGCAACAGAACTGCTTGTATGACATGGTCCTCTATTAGATTTCATGGTTTGTGCACATGAAAGCATGTGATTTTCTACATAACACACTCACCTCATCTACTAGTGGGCTTACAATGACCTAGCTGACTATCCATCGTGTGTCCGTTTGGCTAATCTGTTACCATAATTTTGCGATGTTGGTGAGAACTGGTAGGCAGACAAGCTGTATTGCTGTTATTATTGTTGCAGATCACAACACCGCTGTCTGTGTCATTGTGTTCAGGAAACAAGTCCACTTTAACAGTACCACCTAGGATCTATACAATGGAATAACAGTGCAGACAACAACTGAAATAACACAGCCATATTTTAACACAAAATAAGTTAATTCAAATGAACATAACTGAAATACCAAAGTAAAATACTAGATTCCCTGGTAAGAGAAGGCACATTTTTTTGTAATACTCACGAGAGTATTCCCATTATAGCTCTGGTCTCAGGAAGTCTAAAAACTGCAGGTCAGCATAGGTCCATACAGTGTTCCAGAGAACATTGCCACCAGGATTATTTTAAAATGGCACCAAGTAAAATGAGAAGATTGTTGCATTGCAAATTGCTGCATGGCTTTTATTCAGAGTCCATGATAAATGTTTCAAAGTCGGGATCCAGGTCTGAAACAAGGGCATCAACAAAGTCATCCACAGATGGACACTTCTGTAGCATGCCTGTGGACAAACATAAGCACAATTAGCACAGTACAAACATTCAAATCTAAATAGATCATAATATCTCATCTATATCCTTTCTATGCATTGTTAAAGAGAATAGAAGGGTTTGAAAATTCCTGTTTTCACCAGGGACTCTGCCTTGTTTTCTCTTTGTGCTCAGTACACGGAACCTAGCATAGATCTGAGCGAACAGCCCTGATTGGCACATTACAGTTCTCAGTCCCGATCAGCTGGCCATAAGAACATGGTGGCTTCAGTCCATCCCCGTGTGAAACTTGAGCTTTTAATACTTGGGGATTTTGCCTCAAGGAAAGAATAGAGTAGGAAAACGTATTTCAGTTTGCGATCAGATGCAACATTTTTTGGAGTTTTCTACTTTAAACACCAACAACTCCCCAGCACAGACATTGCTCGTGCAGTGGTGCCCATGTTTGTATTTACCACATCCCCAAAACATATTTCCTTAGCAGTGTCCACAAAATCAAAAATATACATCCATGTGTTTTACCCTTTCCCTCATTGTCTGTCCTGGATTCTTTTCCTACAATGTATACATTAGCTTCTCTGGAAAACCTTCCCCCACCACTACTGCCTTACCCATTCTCTAGCAGTCCCTCTACATTCTTTAGGAACTCTCAACCCAACAAGCATCCCCTTCCCTCCACTCTGGCATTTCACCCTTCCACAATACTTTATCTAGCAGTTCTGCCAATACCATCTACATTATATTCTCTGCAGCTCCTCCCTCACTGTCCACAATAACTCCTTCTTGCTGGTCTCATCTGTCTCTCCACACTAGAGCCCATACACACAGTTCTCCATCTTGATCTTTCGCCATCAAAATGTCTGCTGCATTCAGCACTAAATGCTCTCAGCTTCCGTAATGTATGGCATGTCAACCCATAGCCCATGGCCTGCTGACTCAACACCACTTTTGTGTTCCGATGTCCCTGCCATTCTGCCCTCCGCATTCTCCACAATACAGTCCATTCTGTGGTATACTATCTTCATACGCTGTCCCCTGACTGCTATAAAGGAGACAAACTCCCAAGCAGATAGGAAATGCCACCTGATATTTCATAAATATGCAGGAGTCCTGCCTGTGGTAAACCCTACTGTTTTGATAAGTCCTACCCCATGTCAAAGGTGACAATAGCAGCTCGACTCCCACATCTGGAAACAGGGTATGAACGGCTGCTATTGCAGGTGAGAGTAGTTTACCCATGATTATGAACCATGAATCCTGCCAATCAGCTCTCTCTCGTCACACCCTCACTCCATGACTATTCACTGCAATGTATCCTTTCTCAGTGGAATACAATCAGCTGCCACTCCTCTTTCCTCAAGCTGTCAGGGAGTCCCAGCTTATGCTCTGCCTCCTTTCTTCCCCGTCCGCTGCCAAGATCCACTTACACTCTGCCTACTCTGCGCTCCCTGAGTCCAAGTTGTCATCCTGTCTCCCCCCCAACCCATCTCTTTCTTCCCTTGTGGTCCATAATCAGCTCCCTCTCTTCTGCCTGTGGTCTATGATCAGCTTGCTCTCTATCCCCAGGCCCATGATCAGTTTATACCTCTGTACCTCCCATAATGGCAAACTTGACCAAACATTGCCTAAATGCCAGTAATGCATACAAGCAGTAATAGATGCCTGACGAGTAAGCACCGTTCAGTGAGAAATGTATCTAGGGCCAGACTGAATCTCACTATTGTGTATGCTGTGGATCTGAAATAAGGAAACAACTTTATCAGTATCTCAGAAAGAACCAACGACAATCAGGCAAACTAAAAGGAATGGTCAGCAATTACAATTGCATATATTTCAGAGAACAGATGTCTGAGAAGAACCTAACTGGACTGCCTCTTGCTGTGACGTCCATGCACAGAACAGCCCTGAAAGGATCACTCCCTGCTTGTGTGATTGGCCTGCTGCCTACCTCAAAAATCTGCAGAGAGTTTGAGGTCAAAGTTCAGGCACTTCCAGGGCAGTGCTTAGGTTTGCTGCAGTAAGTCAATGGTTTCATTTTTGGGAATGTCAAAATTCAGGTTTTCATTTTACAACAACGGGACTGACCATGTGATTGTAGTAGGCAGACCATTTTACTTGACAGTATATTTCAGAAAATGAATTAAACCACCTAAGTTACTAAAGAACAGAAGCAGGTACAGATTTGCAATTAAATATTTGGCTGTCAGCTTTTTTTGCAGGAAAACAGTTCCATGTTTATGAACACTCTCGAACCCCTCCTGGCAATATATACATGGGTTTGTATAAGTGATGTTCCCCATAGCCCCAATAACCTGAATGTCCTTCTCCCCACCTATCCATTGATATAAACATATGTGCGTGTTTATGCAGTTTTTTTTTAGCGGTTGGATTGCTAAATGAAATCTAATGTTAAAAGGCCTTTTCAGAAAAACTGTTGTTTAAAGAGTCACATATAATAAAGCCCTGCATTAGCCAGATCTTTACCCAGAGCCAGAACCTGATGTACTCCCTAGACTCCTCTGTTGCTTTGAAGTGGTTCTTTACTCAAATGCTCCCTTGCCAAAGCAAATATGACCCGGCTGTGGACTGACACACCTTATGTACATCATGCAAAATAAAAATGCCTTCAACAATTCAGCTTGCCTCTAAATAATTATAGGCAGCGCTTATTAGGAACACAAACCTTGCCCTACATCCTTGAATAAACACTGCTGGAGCCATTTGGCTTTTGTGAGCTCTCCTTATGGCAGGAGCCTACAGCTCTGACAGTTGAATCAGCAACAGGCAGAGGAGCCGCAGGCAATCAGGAGCTGTTCTATGAATTGCTCCTCGCTGCTCGAATCGAAAATGAATGTCTTGTGCAAGTGTCAGCATGAATGTTCTATAGTATAAAAATCAAACTACCAGGATGGAATAGAGTGGGATCACTACTGGAAGGAATGTCATAAGAATGTGTACTTAGACATTCCAAGCACACCAAAACCTGCTATAAGGCTATTTTATAATGTTTATATTTCACTCATTTATAAAGAAACATCCTATTCCAAAATGAGACAAAACTTCCAGTTCAGGTGGCAATCAGTATAGCTAACAGGAAGTACAAGTGAAACTCGAATAATTAGAATATCTTGGAAAAGTTCATTTATTTCACTAATGCAACTTAAAAGGTGAAACTAATATATGAGATAGACTCATTACATGCAAAGCAAGATAGTTCAAGCAGTCCTATCTGTTTAGTAAAACAGACCTAGACTGTTCTGGGGTTTGACTGTTCTAGACCTTAACCCCCGATGACACTATCAGTGTAATTAGAAGCAGGGCAGGAGTTGGCAGGGTATGCCACTAATGATGTCAAAGTCTTGACAGCACCTGTGAGGTAAAATTAATGGAATATGCCTAAAGCTTGACATACACTTATTTTTGTCTTGTTCAGCCTCCTGGGGCTGAACTCTCTATTCCCCCATTCACAGGTCTCGATTTCCCCATTTCCCCCCCTCAGTCTATTGTATTCTGACAGAATACCTGATCAGTGACTGTAGTGGATTGTCTGTAGTCAGTGTTTGTCGGGAGATTTTTTGGACTGGCACCTTTGACAAAAGTGTCTCGAAAAATGTACTTTTGTTGAAAGGGTGGGGGGCGCGCACACTGGTCAAATTTGGGCCCGGTAACACAGTCTAACTTAAGAATCATCCACACCATGCTAAAATCTCTTTATATGCATGGCCAGGTCTTTTACTGATAGCTCAAAGGGATCCTTCTGTGATCATCAAAATAATCGTACCTCTAAACCCACCCAAATATTAATAAAAACTGGCACATACTTAAAAAGTCAGACTTCAGCCTAAACTTTTGGAACCCCTTATAGAACATCCGTGGGCTTGTTATTGCTATGTGTGTGGGGAGATTTTCTCTCACTTCCTGTTCAAGTGACAGGGGGTCAGAATGACCAGAAATCACACAAAATATCATCAACGGAGTATCAACAAAAAACAGTCCTTGTATCTTCCCATGCCTTGTGAAACCCGTTCCTTCCTTGGTGTCACAAGGAAAAACAAGAAACTGTGCCCAAGGGGTCACAGGCACCAATAAAAAATTAACAGAGGTTCTAAGGCTGGCCATACACTATGCAGATTTCAGCCAGTCCTTGATGAACCGGATTAAATTTGCACAGTGGCATCCCAGCCGGCATCCCTCAATAAGGAGATCAAAGGATCTGGGTGGAAATCTTTTGGTCGAACGGAGTTGGCAGCCAATAAGCTGCAAGCTCCGTTTGGGTATTCTGACAGCAGCTTCCGGCTGCTCTCAGAATACAAATGAAAGCAGCGGGGGATTCCTACATCCAGGCCTGTGGGCTGAACAAAGAAAATATAACAGTGTATGGCCAGCTTAACTCTACCCTATTCCATTTACAAAATAAGCATTAAAAACTTGCTTTTTTCTACAACAGGTTAAAGAAATCCTTGCATCATCAATAACACCACTTTTAGGAACACTGATTGAAGAAAAAAAAAAGGACAATGCATTGTCAGTCATGAGTGTTCCAATATTTGCAAGTAAGGTGACTGATCTGAGCAACTGTTCTTGTCTCTATTGTCTGTGTATATTAAAAAAAAAAAAGATGTTTACGTCTATTCTGAGAATTATTTATTTCTAATTACCTCTGTTGTGTTAACCACCTTAAGCTGCTGACATAAATGACATCATCTCGGATGGATTCTTGCGCATGAGAAGTGTACATGGAGCAGGTGTTCAGACAGACCAGCACATCAATACTCAGCACCTGCTCAGACACTAAAACAGGCGACATCAAAGGGAGCTAAAAGCCACAACATGTAACTTACAGGTCACTATTTGGGATCATTACAGGAAAAAGCACCAAACCTGCCAAGTATGGCTTATTTGCATTTTAATACAGAAATTAACTTTTCTTCCGTAAAAAGCTTCTGTAACAATTGGTGAATAATTATGTAGGAGTTGTGTTACTGCCCATCACCCAAGACATGTTAATTAGCCGGTGACTACAGAGTCACTTAGTTATTCACAGCATAGTTTGTTAGCCAGGAGTCGCTGCAGCGTGGCCTCTCCCCAGCCTCGGGACATTGTCAGACTCACCTTACCCACTTTGATGTCTCTGCCTTCTTAAAAGGAAAGCAATTTCATTTAAATGATGTCAGTGACAATAAGTACTCCTTCTCTGACTTTTTGCAATAACAAAATGTTGATTTATGTGTGTTGGAGACATGTGAAAGAGCCTGAATGGCAGCATGCTAAAAAAAGTGTCAATTGCTTATACTTGTCATTCTTCTACAGTGACTGCAAGCCGCAGGACAAATTCACAAGGAACTATGCAAGAGTACTAGACTTATAGAAAATCAGTACTCATCGAAAGATATAAGGTCCACTTACACTTTCAGGGCACCCTCTAATGATAGATAGATAGATAGAATACTAGTATCATGATTTCAGGGAGTTTGGGAAAGGATTATGAACTGTGTCATATATATGTTGGGGCATACAAATGAGACCTTTACATTAAGGTTCTTTAGTTTTAGTGAATACACAATTAAAGTGAATGCACACTTGTGGACCGGTAATGCAAGGAAGACGAATAATAATAGGGCTGGTAATGATTAAAATTATCATGTTCGATTAATAAAAAATTGTTAAAATCGATTATAACGCACATACAGATCCAACTACATTGGCCTATACACATACAGCACAGCAATGAAGTAATAAAATGAGCTAGGATCACACTAATCCAGCACGTTATTAATCTCACGTGCCCCCACTCAATATGGCCGCCGCTTGAGTGGGGAAACTCAGAATAATAATGTGCTGGATTAGTGTGATCCTAGCTCATTTTATTACTTCATTGCTGTGCTCTATGTGTATAGGCCAATGCCTTGGCTGGCGCTCATGCAGAAAGTTTCTTGGGCAAACTCACCGGCCCAAGTGGCTCCGTCGGCTAACGAAGGGGGGAGGAGTCCGGTGACGTCACTTACATCAACGTCACCGTACTCCCTCCCCCTTCCCTTCGTTAGCTGTCACAGACATCGACGTCAACTAACTCCTCTCCCTTCCCTTGCCGACTGAGCCACTTGGGGAAGGGGTCCGGTGATGTCGATGTCCGTGACGTCACCGGATCGCCAACGGGACTCCCAGAAGCCGGCGGAGAGGTAAGTGTTTTCATTAGCGATCAAAATAATTTTAATCGATCAAAAAGTTTAACGATTAATCGAGAAATTTATTTCCACAGCCCTAAATAGTAATAATTATTATTATACAGGATTTATACAGCGCCAACAGTTTGCGCAGCGCTTTACAATATAGGGAAGACAATACATCATATATATCACAATACAATTCAAGACAAGATGGTAAGCATAAGAATAAAGTTCATTTCACAAAGTTACATGTATGACACAAGCATCAATGAGGACAGAACTGCTTGGGTTACTAAAGCTTCTTTTAGCGTGAAGCATCTGGGTGCGTTTAGTATTTGTAGTACAAGTAAAGCAGCCTATTTTGAGGCTGCTGGGTACATAACCTAAGGCTGTTCTTTTTGCTCAGCGACAGTGCATGTTTGGCCATACAGGGAACAATTATCCTTAGAGTCTCTAAGGGATCTTTTTCTCAGATGGCATTTACGCAAATTGTTTTGTGCATATTGGAAGTCCAATAGTTAGAAATGTATGGTGTTGGCTTATTTCTCCTGAATGAAGAGAAACAATGGTGAATCGATGAATCAAGTTTTCTATGTTCTATCTACAGCCACTGTAAAAAGTAGGGATGCACTGATACCGGTTTTTCGGTATGGAGTATGGGTACCGATATTTTTTTCCGGTACTTGCCGATACAAAATACAGGTCCCGAAAAGTCCCATTAAGGAAACCTGATTAACCGGGAAGCATGCAATGACTCACTGCCCGGCTTCCCGATTGGCTGGGAAGCTGTCTCCATGCTCCCTCATCACCAGCTGACAAGGAAGCATGGAGTCAGCTTGCTGGCCAATCAGGAAACCGGAGGCAGGTAATGACTTGCCAACCAGATTCATGACCAATCTGGAAAGCTGGGCGGCGAGTCATTACACAGCCCGCTTCGCAGCCAATCAAGAAGCTGGGGAGCAACTCTTTACCTGCTTCTCAGCTTCCCGGTTGGCTGGGAAGCCAGCTCCATGCTCCCTGGTAACTTGGGAGCATGGAGCCGGCTTCCTGGCCAATCAGGAACCCGAGCAGCGTGTAATGACTCGCCGCCTGGCTTCCTGATCTTGGAAGTTCCGGTACTCGCCCAAATTCTTGCTCTCTGCACCGATACTAGAATCAGTGCATCCCTAGTAAAAAAAAAACTTCCTAATTTATCATTAGCATTATATGGGAATTTTTTTGAGATCCCCCACTTACACACACAAATTGGTGTTTGATATGGGCAACTTTAACAATTTTCAGACAACTCCGTATATACAGTAGGTGCAAAGATCAGAGCACAAAGGTTAACTGGCTTAAAAAAGGTCTGTCCATTTGTTGTTCAGGTAGAGAATAATCACTGTTTAAAAGAATTGTAAAGTCCCAGCATATCCTCTCCTGTTATATCATCAGCATTATAATAGGAATACATACTAGAGTTGTTTTTGATAATACTTACTTAAAATAGTTCCTTTTATATAGTGAGTGTTGCCTTCTGTGTGCCAATCACTTTCACCAACTTCCTGGATTCCCAGTGTGCTTTGTGACCCTTTACCTGCTGCTTGATGTGATGCAATCTCCATTTCTCAAGACAGCAAGTTCCACCTATTTCCCCAATTTCTCTGGCAGCAAGAGTTCCCATCTCCACCTACCTGCTGCGCACATTATGGGGGAGTCTCATTCTTGTATGTTTTACACTATAAAAAAATGCAAATCTTACAATACCTGTGACTGAAGTCAGACTGTGAATTTCACACACTGACTGAACCGACTGCCCATAATTGAGTGTCAGTTTTATGGTGATCCTGAATTCAGTTTTCACAGCAGCCACTATGTGCATGGAGTTTAAAAGGTCCTTAACTCATTTGTGGAGGTTTTTTTATGCACTCCAATAAAAATGTTTTACAATATAAGATAGTTAAGGTTAGTCAAATAAATCTTGCACTAGGAGATGCACAGGCTGCCAATGTTGTCCTCTTTGGGAGAATACTATTTGCCTGGCTACCTCTAGCTTTAATATTTTATTACAGGAGAAGTCGCGGACACAAAAAAAGCATGCAGATTAGTCACAACTGGAATTTTTTATTCCAGAAAAGACATCTTCTACAACAAAAAATATATATATTATTTGTGGTATCAAGTTCCACTTTAAAAGGGAAAGTACAATAGTTTAGGGTCCTTAGTTTAATATTTTGAAATGTTTAAAAACATGTTTTTAACTATATATGAGTTAAATCTTTGTTTTACAACTAACTAATGAAAGGATTTCCAGATGCAGCCATCCAGGGGAAGGGGCAGTGAGGAGGGTCAAGTCACTGCTTTAACTTGTGTGTGTAAATTTCAGCTTGAACTACTGAGCTCTGCTTTTTACAACAGACAGTAAGGAGAAACTGTAAAGGATGCAACATTATGCAATATTTAATACATGACACACACACTCGTAAGCATATTGTATATACTGGTGTGTATGCGATATATACAATAGCGAGAAAATGTTACTATTTGTAAACAACTTTGAATAATATTGTAAAAAAAAAAAATACATTTTTTCCACATACCAACAAATGAATGTACACCCTTTGAAACCCTGAAGCTCGTTGGATTTGTATGATAAATTCTAAATATATCTAAATCTGGGCTACATTCTGCTTTTGTCATTTTCCTTTTCCCGCACATAGTTTATAATTGAGTAAAGAGCTGACTTGCAGCCGCCACTGCTGGGAGAGTGGCGGCTTAAGTTGCATATACACGGTTAGAATGTCTAAAAAACTAAATCAATTTCAAAATGTTAGTTTGACTTTATAATCGTCGACGCAGTGAGATCGATTTCGACCGCAGAGACGAAAACATTTGAAGGAGTATGTTGGAAAATGTTTCTCAAACGAAATGCTAACAGTGAATGTGGTTTTCGTTCAGAAAACTCCATTCATTCCAAGATAAAATGGTAAAGAAAAACGAAAATCAAACAACATCTCTAACAACTGCCATGCCATGTCGTTGGACTATCAAATAGTCCAACGGGATGTTTCGTAAAAACGCTTGCGCGAAAATTTACCCGTGTATACCCTACTTCATTTTAATTACTGGAAAAAGAATTGCTTACATTAGGTTTCATTGCATCATCCACCTGTAGGAAACCAGGGCCTATCACTTCCTTGGCACTGAGGGACAAGCATAGTGTAGCTATTGAGGCACTGAAAACCATAAATGTGTGATATGGGATCCATAATTACTATTCTGAATGTACTGTATGTACCTGGCAGGAGTTCTGCTTTATTCACACAACCATGAGTCAGGGTTTTGAGTCCTTACAATTAAAACAAATATCTCACATAGGTCAACTTATAGGGAAGAAATAGAATCTGAAAGGAATAATTAATCATTGTATTGTGTATTACATTTACACTTGTTTACACTGAACAGTTGAGCAACCACCAGATGATGGGCTGAGGTCAGTTGCTGTAATCTCCACCAGCGGGTAACTGGAATGGAGCCATGTTCCCATTTGAAAATAAGGCTAAATATTTAAAACAAAAGGGTAAATATTTAGACATGTCCCACCCACGCTCTAAACAGAAATCACGCCATGTCACTACAATACTAAGCTCTTCATTTGTGGCATTATTTCCTTTGTGTCCCTCCAAAAGGCAGCTGATTAAATAAAATATCTAACGGGACCAGATTTCCTCAGCTAGTGCGCAGAGCAGAAAAATAACATCAATTGTTAAAATACAGAAGCTATGAAGAAATACATGGTTGAACATTATTAACACAACCATTTCAATTCCATCAATGCTTAAAAACACAATCATTACTGATGGAGGCCGTGCTCTTTTGGCAATACATTCCTAGTTCTGGTAGTCATAAAATAATAAGTACATCAAGTATGTGATGGTAAGGAATGTAGGTCCTCAAAATACACTATCTGTAAAACCAGGACAAACTGAGCCAAGCCTCCACCCAGGCCAAAATGTCTATTAATCAATTAATAAAGCAGCAAATCTAAAATTTTGCATACATTCTCTGCAGGTGAACCTTCCATGTGTTTTATATGACAGTGACTGATTTCCCATCAGAGAATGTTTAGTGAAAGTCACATTCACAGCTTTATAGACTCTTTAGTGTGCCATGCAGAGATGTACAACTTATTGTTAACACGAGCATGGTCGCAGGGCTATATGAGGGACAAAAACCCTCTGTTTTTAACACTAGTAGTTAGTGTAATGTTTGTGCAGGCTGGCTGGTGAACCTTTGTCTTTGTACAGTGTAAAGCCCTTCCATGTGCACCTTGCTTTAAAGCTTGTTATGAATTGATGTGTATTCGCCATTCGCTTCACTTGTTGAAAGAGAAAAAAGAAATGCGATTCCTCAATCCTTGCTAAATTTGTGGCCCATCGCCTTTGATTGGAATATTAAACATTGTCGAACAGAGTGGTACCCAGCAGGGCCACCCACAGCTTGACTTTGGCCGATTCAGTAGAACTCACCCAAAATTTGCTCCGGGTATGGCTAACTTTAATTGTGGTGGTAAAATAACTCAAAATATTTGTTTACTCCATGTGTGACTGTGTGTTTTTTACACGAAGCACACCTTAAAACAGACCAAAAATGTGGGAGTATAGTCCTTCCCCCACCTCACCCAACTTAAAATGTTTTCACTTTCACAGCCAAATTAGGATAACACCTATTTTAGAATTGTTACGTTTTCCATTCACAAAGCGTAACCTGAAAAAAGAAATAAATAAAAAAATGCTTCTTGCAGTTTAAATTGCTTTTTCTTGGGTTAGGGTTTTAAGGATTAAAATGTCTTCTTGCATCTATTTCTTTGAAATGTTAGGAGGGGCCTGAGGTGGCTTGTCCACTGTATATTAATGAAGCTTATCACATTAACGCTAACCTCAAACTTTCTATGAGATCACTGTGAAAGGGCCAAGAAAAACCTGGAATCAGCCATCTTGCTCGCTTTAACAAAACTTCTAAAAGGTAAGACATTTAAAAAAAAAAGTTTTTAAATGTCTAAGTATGCTGTGTGAATAGGAACATAACTAACATATGGAGGGGTTACTCAAATTTGACTGCAAAAGTGCAAATATGCTTTAAAACGAGACATATGAATTACCACTTTCTGGGGCTTCCATCTTCTGTGACCGCCAACCCATGGTTACATCTCTCAGCAGCAAAGTGATTTCATTGTCCCTTCACTCCCAGGGTAGCCATGGTTTTTTGGTTACACTATTTTTAAACAAAATAATGCTTCATAAAGCATTCGGCCTGTAGTGGATAAGAGGCCCATCTCCTATAACCTCCTGCTTTAGCAGGTTCCACACAAAAAAGCAATCACAATACAGAGTCATCCAACACTGCAACCTTCCATTTACATCCTTTGATTATAGGAAATTGCTCTCGCCTATGAAGTGATTTACAAAATTATTGACGGTCACAGTGTGAAAGAGAGACCAAGGACACACAGCCTGATGTTATGTAAGTTTACTGATGATGTTTATCCTGACTGACACTAACTTTCTCCCAGGATCATCAGCTTCCATGGCTGATAAACACAGGTCTGTCTTCTTTAAGCCTATATCTTTAGTGTATGCCCCGAATGTGCCTCAGGGAATGTAGCCCTTAATACTTGTTGATCTTTGTCTTGTACTTGACACGTTCAATCACGTGTGTTTCAACAGAGCTCTTGAAACATTTTCAGGGATCAGACTTCCCCATTCTCATTGCTCATAGATCTTTCCTGACACTTTGCATCCTTAGATTATACTTTTGTGCACTGTACTGTCTAATGTATATGTTACTGAGTGACAGCACAGTATAAGGTTCACCTCTGACCTGCAAGCTATTGCAAGTACAAACCATATAACAAGTAGTTGCTGAGCTGATGCTATGCTCGGAGCTGGCAACCCATGTCTATCTGACAGTTCAGGAACCGCAGTTCCCAGTATGTCCAGTCGCAAAGCTCTTGGGAAGATCTTGTATTGCTCTGGACCATATGAATTGCTTTAAAGAGGATTTCTGGGAAACCTCTCTTCATCTGTGACCTCTTGAGCTCCCCTAATACACTGTAGACTTTCTGTTTACTGCAGAATCGCCCACTGATGCTGGAACACGATAGGGAATGTGCACAGTACTGACATGAGGACACAGTGTACAACAGGATCACTATGAAGATCTTACTGAATATGGATGCATGTTGTATGTAACTTAAAATAATGAAATGCATGCCTGACTAAGATGATTGCCTAGAGTTGCTCTTTAAAGTTAAACACAATGTCATCCTATTGTGTAATGCTTAATGGAAAATGAATGTATTTTTTTTAAATACAGCTGGTACAAGAACTGGAACTTGTCTTTAAACTGGATTCGTGAATTATCATTCCCCGCCGGACTGGGAGACGCAGCAGTCTGAGCTAGCCAGACTTTAAAGTACTGCCAGTCTAATCTGGCAGAGTAATGACATCATCACTGTGCTGCTGATCCTTTGTCAGTGAGATATGGCCAAGAAGTACTGCAGAAGGAAGAGTCATTGTTCTGGCAGGGGTGCCAAGATCACAACTTTTGCGTACAAGAACTGCAAATATTTTGGTAGATTAAACAGTTTACATATGTACTTCAACTGTGCATTCAGTTGTTTGCCTGTAGTTCAGCTTTAAAGTGTATCTATGGTCTTTTTTTTTTTTGGTGCTCTTTTTTATTGCTGTCTTTGTGGAGATTCACTCTCTCTATTTGTTCTTGTGACCACTGTCACTGAGACTAAAAGTGAGGGATGCTAAGTAGCCACCAGATGCAAAATGCTAAGTTGCCACAAGCACAGGAATAGAGGGAAAACTTTCCCATGGGGGTACTAGCTTTTCTCTTGCTTCCTAAAGTGTTTACCAATCCGGAGCTAATGGAAAATCTCCCTGATACTACAAATATGGCAAAAAGAAAAAAAAACCCAGAGATTTTACTCCTTCAAAGGGGCCTTCGATATACTTTAAATTCTTCAGGAAATAATTACACATTTTTTAGTTACAAGGAAGGGCAACTTATGGTTGAAGACGAGCAGTTTAAGACAGCACAGCATTTGTTGTGTTTACCATTTGGAAACTAGGGTATTCTAAACTGTCAGTTAAGATTATGTCAACACTGATGGATTATCACTAGATGATTGTGGTTACGCCAATAAAAAAAGATCTACCAAAACCATGGGTGTCACATCACATAAGATTTTGATGTTTACTTTGGAACACATATCATCATGAGAATATACTGAATGTTACACAAGCATGCACTTCTTCTATAAAAGCTTGTAAGTGACATGTACAGAAACACAAATGGCAGGGACAGAGGGTGTGGATTCACAAGGCTGAATCTTTTAAAATAGGAAGCAGGAAAGCAAAAACATGTAACCTGATTTAGGTCGATGATTTGATTTTTTTAAATAAATGAAGAGTTAAATGCATGTGTGAGGTCCTCGTTTTGGTCCTTTGTCTTTAGAGTCTAACCCCGGGCAGTAATTAAATCGTTAAAAGAGAACTATGCGGTAACCTTTTTATCCCATAGTTCGCTTTAGGATCATGGAGGACATATACTAACCTCCTTCCGTGACCCAAAGCTCAGTATTGCCCACGATACACTGAGAGTGCCACAGCCAGGACGGATCCCGACAATACTGTCAAGATCCACTCAGCTGGCTGATTGACAGCGGGCTCTGCCTATCTAGAGGCAGAGTCAGCTGTGCCCGCCCCCTCCATTCCTCCAGTCAGCACTGGAGGATCGAAGAAGGGAGGGGGGAATTCCTGACGGACAGCCACCGCTCTCTGCAGGGAGATGATCAAGCGGCGATATGCGTTTGCTCACTTCCCAATCAATAGAGCCGACGTGTGATGGTTTCAATGTAACACGTTGGCTCTAACTATGAGGATGAGTGAAACTCACGCACCTCATAGTTCTTTAAATAAGCCGCCCCCAACCCCCCCCC
>NW_017308165.1:187226-267022 GCF_000935625.1 Nanorana parkeri
CACTTTATTAGGAAATGTAATAGAACAAAGGGTGACTCCCATAATCAAGGGTCCAGTGTTTCCCTTTGCGACAACCCTGAAGCCTCTCTTCTTGTTGCCATACTTCTTGCTGATGCAATCTAAACCAATGCAGCACCAGCCGGCACTAATAGTCCTGCACTGTAATTGACGGCGTATGAAGACCAACCTACATTCCAGCACTGGAGAAAAGAGGACCGCAGTGGTAAGAAAAGTTGGCCATGCACATGTAGATTTCTCTCCTTCAGCCTGCACGCTGAACGAAAGAAAGCCACTCAATTCCCTATCCATGCTAAACAGCGTGCATGGAGGAATCTGCTTTGCCAGCTACTGTATTCAGACAGTCACAATACCTGTGGCTGCCTGTATACCTGAACAGTAACTGCACCTGATTGGATACAGATTGTTTGGCCGACAGTTTTCCATCCGACTCTGGACCCAAAACTCAAGCTGTGTATGTCTACCTTAACCCTTTGTCTCATCTCATCCCCTAGACAAAAACGGGCATTCGTTTCTTTATCACTTGGGGGTGGGGGGAGAATATGTTGTTACTCCCTGGAGTTTAGCTATAAAAAAATGTGACACATTTTACTTATCTTGGACACCTCTAGACCTTCTGTTTCCTAGCACTGTACAGCAATCTTCCTAATAACAGGAATTACTAAATCAGACGTGTGGCTTTCCCAGGTCTGCTTTAAATCATGTTCATTTTTTTGACAAAAATATGCTTCGCAGAAATCAAACTAATAGCAAAACTGAGCAGAGCTCAAATAAATGAGCTGCCGTTATCAGGTATAGTAAGAAAGGAAGGATATTTACTGTTCCATGCTTTAAGCTTGGCTCCAATCTACTGCCTCTGCTTGTGTTACCGTAAAATCTGCTGACTCTTCATACTTTTGGAACTTGTCACCCCTGTATGGTGTCCTCTAGAAACTCTTGCTATAAACGGCAAGATTTTCATACAAATGTTTATGCAAAAAAATCTCGTCACAACATTCGATAATGTCATCAGAGACTTGTAGAATGTCGTTCGAAATTTTGTTTGATTTTAAAGGGTATCTACAGTCAAAAAAAATCTGTATTTCTATATTGAATTTCCATAGTCTATCCCGCTCCTAATAACCAGATCCATCTAGAAGTTTATATACTTACTTATTGAAGATGCTCATAGGATGTATTTCCTCAATGCGCTGACACAATTTCACTCAGGCTTGTGAATATGCAGCACTTCCTTGTGTGACAAAGCCTGTGGTCCACTCCAAACCACAATCCAACTCTTTCCCGCTTTCTCAAAGTGAACACAGGAAACTCGCACAATGTAACATTTTCATTGCATGCTGGAGGCAATGCATGATGGGCTATGTAGTCTTGAGAAATTGAGATTGCATAACATCAAGCAGCAGGGAAAGGGATGCAAAGCATACTGGGAATCCAGGAAGTTGGTGAAAGTGATGGGCAGACGGAAGGCAGCACTCACTAAATAAAAGGGATTTTTTCCCCATAAGCTTTGATTGCATTATTAAAAACAACTCTAGTAAATACTCCTAGTATAGTGCTGGTGTTATAACAGGATAGGATATGCTGTGACTTTACAACTACTTTAACACTCAATTATGAAATGAATGGAGATTCTAGCACAAAAACCATAAAAAAACCCCCCCCCCCCCCCCCCCCCCCCCCCAAAGGATAAAGGATGGAATGCTCACTTTATTAGGGGATGTAATAGAACAAAGGGTGACTCCCATAATCAAGGGTCCAGTGTTTCCCTTTGCGACAACCCTGAAGCCTCTCTTCTTGTTGCCATACTTCTTGCTGATGCAATCTAAACCAATGCAGAACCAGCCGGCACTAATAGTCCTGCACTGTAATTGACGGCGTATGAAGACCAACCTACATTCCAGCACTGGAGAAAAGAGGACCGCAGTGGTAAGAAAAGTTGGCCATGCACATGTAGATTTCTCTCCTTCAGCCTGCACGCTGAACGAAAGAAAGCCACTCAATTCCCTATCCATGCTAAACAGCGTGCATGGAGGAATCTGCTTTGCCAGCTACTGTATTCAGACAGTCACAATACCTGTGGCTGCCTGTATACCTGAACAGTAACTGCACCTGATTGGATACAGATTGTTTGGCCGACAGTTTTCCATCCGACTCTGGACCCAAAACTCAAGCTGTGTATGTCTACCTTAACCCTTTGTCTCATCTCATCCCCTAGACAAAAACGGGCATTCGTTTCTTTATCACTTGGGGGTGGGGGGAGAATATGTTGTTACTCCCTGGAGTTTAGCTATAAAAAAATGTGACACATTTTACTTATCTTGGACACCTCTAGACCTTCTGTTTCCTAGCACTGTACAGCAATCTTCCTAATAACAGGAATTACTAAATCAGACGTGTGGCTTTCCCAGGTCTGCTTTAAATCATGTTCATTTTTTTGACAAAAATATGCTTCGCAGAAATCAAACTAATAGCAAAACTGAGCAGAGCTCAAATAAATGAGCTGCCGTTATCAGGTATAGTAAGAAAGGAAGGATATTTACTGTTCCATGCTTTAAGCTTGGCTCCAATCTACTGCCTCTGCTTGTGTTACCGTAAAATCTGCTGACTCTTCATACTTTTGGAACTTGTCACCCCTGTATGGTGTCCTCCAGAAACTCTTGCTATAAACGGCAAGATTTTCATACAAATGTTTATGCAAAAAAATCTCGTCACAACATTCGATAATGTCATCAGAGACTTGTAGAATGTCGTTCGAAATTTTGTTTGATTTTAAAGGGTATCTACAGTCAAAAAAAATCTGTATTTCTATATTGAATTTCCATAGTCTATCCCGCTCCTAATAACCAGATCCATCTAGAAGTTTATATACTTACTTATTGAAGATGCTCATAGGATGTATTTCCTCAATGCGCTGACACAATTTCACTCAGGCTTGTGAATATGCAGCACTTCCTTGTGTGACAAAGCCTGTGGTCCACTCCAAACCACAATCCAACTCTTTCCCGCTTTCTCAAAGTGAACACAGGAAACTCGCACAATGTAACATTTTCATTGCATGCTGGAGGCAATGCATGATGGGCTATGTAGTCTTGAGAAATTGAGATTGCATAACATCAAGCAGCAGGGAAAGGGATGCAAAGCATACTGGGAATCCAGGAAGTTGGTGAAAGTGATGGGCAGACACGAAAGCATGGACTTGGCTTCTCATCAGGCTTCGGCTAGCAGGGGCTCTGAACATGGAAGTGCCCCGTCTCTAAGGGCACGGACCATCCCCAAGCTCGTCTTGGAGCTCCAGAAGAAGGGCATTCCCTACTCTTCTACAGCTAGGAAGGCAGAACTTTTCAAGTTATTGTTTCCGGCGGCAGCCGCTAGTGGCACTTCTCAACAGGTGTCCATGCAAACTGTGGTCACTTCGTTGACACATATTCATGCAACTTTAAACACCATCACGGCTTCGTTACACGAACTTCAGCACCGAACCGACACGCTAGAAAGGCAGGCAGTGGTCATCCCAGCGGCAGTAGTGCCAGATGTCCCTGGAACCCCTGTTATCATCCCTGGGCGTCAGCACCACGGGCCCCCCCCCGGCAGGTATGACCACTTTTCCGCCCCACATCTCACCAGCTCATTTCATTCCGGCTAACCTCAGGAAAGAGATTTTGGAAGGCAAAGATGTCAATCTGGCATCTCTTTTCATTGCTGCCCATGGCGTCTCTGACAACAAGGCGTACGCATGCGGGGACGTGCCTGTCATTCTGAAAGCCAGAGACCCCAGGTTAAAACAGAAAGTTGTCCATTGCCGAGTTCGTACTGGCGTTCGGGACTTTCAGGGACGTGATATGTTCAGCTAGTCCGGGGCGGAGGGAGGAATTTGATGCATACATAATCATTGGTTCGGCGACGCCTGGCCGGCAGAGGTAGCAGGTATAGGAGGCTTCGCACGAACATCATCCCTCTTCGAAATCTACCCTATATTTGCGGCAGCCAAAGCGTGGGGTCCGCTCTGGTCTGGCCACACAGTCATAGTCCACACAGATAACCAGGCGACCGCCGACATCATAAACAAAGGCAGATCTAAGTCCCTCATGATCATGTCCTTTCTGCGCAGGCTGACATGGCTGGCACTACAGTACAACTTTAATGTAATTTGTTATTATATCCCTGGTGTATGCAACGTGGCGGCCAATGCTTTATCCAGATTTAAACTCGATCTTTTCTTTCAGCAGTGCCCAGAAACATGGTTGTTTTTGCCCCCTTATTTGCATACCGTCCATCCGGACCCTGGCACAACTCAGGTCTGTATGTCTGTGTTTGTTTATGTTTGTCATAGGAAGTCGGCGCCTATCATGGGGCATCGGGCGTTCCGGCAATGCAGGTCTAGGCCAGGCGTACACATCCAGACGAAGGTAAGCGGACTCTGACTACACGTTTTAGGCTAACATAGTTAGCTGTATTTGTGGGAGGAGTCTGCGCCTCCTCCATCCTCTTAAAAGCCACTCACACAGGCTTCCTAAGTACGCAGGGATCCGGCGGAGTAGCCCTCCCTCCCGTCCCTTGGTTCAAATACCATTTATACAGGGTATGCCCCGTTATTTGCATACCGTCCATCCGGACCCTGGCACAACTCAGGTCTGTATGTCCGTGTTTGTTTATAACCTACCCGATCAATCTGTACCTTGAGTGTGTAACATTTGTGGCCAGGTCTGGGGTAAAAGGGAGCCTTTGATGCTTTAGCAATATTATGTGGATGATCATCTACTTGTTATCACAATCTATATAAGTGCCCATATAAATACTAAAAACTATTTAAAAAAAAGTTACAAAAAACCCCTAAATGCTTAAGTTCTTTACATGAATATTCAGACCAGAAAAATACAATAGAAACATGAGGACATAAATGGTTAGAAGCTCTGTAAACACAACAGCTATGTAATAAGAAAGTTTGCGTATACACAGAATAATCTAAAGACGTACTGTATGTTTACTACAGGGAGCTTTGCTTTGAATCTTTGCTTCCTTATAACAACAAATCCCAGCAATAGTACATTATTGCTGGCAGTATTCTGCATTGCGCTGTATAATGCACTATTGCTGGGTTTTGTAGTCCTCTATATCTGGTGGTATTTGGCATTGCACCACTGCATAATGTATTATTGCTGGGATTTGTTGTACTCTATAGCTGGTGGTATTCCGCATTGCGTTGTATAATGTAGTATTGCTGGGATTTGTAGTCCTCTATACAGCGCAATGCAGAATACCTCCAGCTATATAGGAATACAACAAATCCCAGCAATACATTATAGAGCACCATGTGTGGGAAAGTGCCGGCTTACCTGAGCAGTCTTCCAGCAACTTGCTTCTGAGATCGGGCCTGTCTATCGGCGGCTCCTCCTTACTTCTCCCCGCCTCCCTGTGCCGATCGTGGATGTGGGCTGGCAGTGAGCGTGAGGAGTGTGGATACGGGCAGCGGCGAGCGTGAACTGGGGAGAAGGTGCAGCAAGCAGCGTGTGTGGAGCCGTGAACAGGGCCAACCAATCGGAAGACGATTAATCGATTGACAACTTTTTCAATAATCCATTATAATCGATTTAGTCGTTGCAGCCCTAACTGTCTCACTTTATTTTGTAAAGCGATGTGCAAAACTGTTGGGGCCATATCAAACCTGTATAATAATGTAGACAACACCCACATTCAGCATGATCAAAAGAACCATATGATGTATAAGCGTGTCTAAAGGTTGAACTGTCAGCACTGTCTATATGAACCAATAACATTCTTCCTTTCACTTTTCTAATACAGGGAGAACTGGGTTGTTGCTGCAGGCAATACCTACAACACTTACTTCAAGACCCTCAATAACAAGAATGGGCAAAGCCACATCCTGGCTGGTAGTGCATGCTGGGACTTGCTATGGTTTAACAGCTGAAGAGTCATCAAGTGCCCATACAAACACAAGTCCGAATCCAAAGTTCCTAGAGATATGCACAACAGGATGGAGCAGATGTGTGCAGAAGCAGCCAAAATAAAAGTGTCTTGGAATGCGAGTGTAAATTGATCAAAGGTTTCCTGCTCATCAGACTTGGCCTTGCAATAATATATAAATATAGCTGCACTAGTTCCTCTGATCCTCAAGCTTCATTCAGACAATGTAGTACAAATTCCCACTAAAGAATCAATGTGCTCCAGCATACTCAGAGGCAGAATAAAAGCATCTTAGATCAAGCAGCCTATTTGCAAATCAGAAACCTAAAGCCCCACTGTACCAAGTACAAAGATTATTTTATGTATTCACCTGATGCACCTTTCACTGTACAAGGGGGCAAAGGGTCATGTTAAAACAGACCTATACTGAAATGCAAGTTTCTCTAAACTGAAACACCAGCACGTCACACTGAACGCACCTTTTCTGGGTTGTGCCAATAATGGAGTATCGTACTGTTTACTTTTTTATTTAAAACTTTATTGAAATGTCACCAGTGACATCATCACTGTGCTGTACATAACTTGTGTAGAGTGAAGAGCTATGAGAGATCCACCAACTACAGGCTGCCTGGGGATACAAGACAATTCATCCTGCACATGGAGAGAGCAACAGTGACTGGCCTTCATTACAGGAAGCTGCTGCCCATAGACAGTTTTACACAAAGCACACCAAGACCCAAATAAGAATACACATGTACTGTGTATGAAGACACAATTGTATTTAGACAATATTTGCTTATCCTGGAGTTCATCTGTAAAGTCCATCTACATGCAATTTATTTTATACCAACTTTGGCAAAAAAATCTCTCCAGGAAACTGGAATTATCATTGTTCCATCAAATTATTTAAAATCAAAACTTTATTTTTGGATATATTCTTAAGGATTAGAACAGTCTGGTTTTATTCTGTTGCTGTGTCTCCAGGGGAGAGGATTCCTCCTCACCATTTGCCCAGGGAGTTACAAGGACAGAAAATGATGGGAAATGCAAAATTTTACATTGGTCATTGAAACAGGATGTGCTGGGAAATGATGCAGCAACAGCTGCCCAAGATGGGATTTACCTTCACTCGATGGGACAGAAAGGGAAATCTCCACAATGGCATACACCCAAAACTGACATGGATATTAACTATTCATACTCTCAATTTCCCCCCCCCAAAAATAAAAATATGTAGATGTAATTACCGTATTTTGCGGTCCATAAGTCGCACCGGACCATAGGACGCAGGGAGGTCCGGCGCGCCTTATGGAGCACTCGACAGACCATAGCTTCTGTCACAGCTTCTATGACAGAAGCTGTGACAGAAGCTGCAGTTCGTGACCGCTGAGACAGGTGGCGCTGTGATTACAGCGCCATGGTCTCAGTGATCACACAGAGCAGACGAAGAACCTCCGTTCTTTGTGTGCTCTATGGTGATCTCGATCGTCGCCGCTGCTCGGTTTTAATACGAGTGAATTCATTAGATCACTCATATTAAGCGAGCAGTGGCTCCTACTACGCGCCCGGCGCCCAAAACTGCAGGTCTCGGGAGTCGGGATTCACTCCATAAGACACAGGCCCATTTTCCCCCTCCTTTTGGGGGGAAAAAAATGCATCTTATGGAGCGAAAAATACGGTATATATATATATGTACGTTATAATTTAAAGTAGTATTAAGACCAAACTCAAACCTCTATTCAATAATGACTTCAGATCAAACAAATATATATTGCCCAAGAAATAACTTTTGCCCAAGCACTTGCAATGATTATGTTTTCAAACAGCTGGCTCCAACTCTCTTGGCTCCACTTCCCTGAACTTCCTGTCCAGATCACCAGGGAAAGCAAAGTCTGCAGCAGCTGTCCATCTACTAGCTTGGAGAAAGGTAGAGGGAGGGAGAATGTAGGAAGAAGAAGAAGAGAGGAACGAGGAGTCAAATATATATGAATTTTTGCCCAAGCAACATGTCTCCGAACAGCTCCAACTTTCTCCTCAGCTCAACTTCCCTGAACTTCCTTTCCAGTACAAGATCCCAAGGGACACTGCAGTCTGAAGCAACTGTCCATCTACTAGCTTGGGTGGAGACACACAAGGGTGGCTCCAGAGGATCCTGCAAGGGAAAAGGATAGGATATCCTAAAAAAGGATATCAGGGCCAGTGCTCAGGGAACCAGCTGACTGCAGGAAGCTATAACTTGTAAACATCAAGGAGCAGCTTCCATTGTAATGGATTTAATCAGCATTTGAATTAGCTTAAAAACCTTTTGACGTTAATATTGCTTTAAAACTGCTTTCATATATCAAATACAATAGAACAAATATGTGCTCATAATTCCTCCTAGTATAAAGATGAAGGTCCAGGTTCCCCAGTCCTGTTAAAAGTTCCTTCCAATATGGGAATCTACTAACAGGGCTTTGTTCACACAAAAAAAGGACAGGGCTGGGAACGTCTGGAACTATTGATAACCATCACATCAGCAGCTGTTTGCCAAACATGCAGCCTGGTCGGCTAAACAGACAAAAAGAGCAGAAGATCAAACATCTCTTGTTTTCACTGTACCTTCTACCATGAGTATGGGCTCCATTCCACCACCATGTGCCAGCATCTCCCTGCGATAGCGCTCTCCCATCACCCTGCGGACAAGACAGATCCTGTTACTGCCACCTGCATGCTCCCTTCTCATGAGTACATGCTGTGAGAAGTCTCCTGTTTCCTGACTGATACAGACTTAATGAAGCCAACCACCATGACACAATGACAGCCTTCATTCTTCAGAGACCTCAGGAAGGGTCCCTGCCATCTCAGAGTATGCGCTGCTGAATGATGGCCACTGTACTGGGTCCAGAAATGTGCAGCTTCATCTGCATACACCCAACAAAGGAACAAGCTAATATTTCCTCTGCACTGTTGGGGTCATTAAAATGCAAACTTTATACAGAAGAATTCACGGCATTATTTCTTTCCACCGGAGAATTTTGTGAATTTACATCACCTCAAACATACATTTATATTATACTTGCAACACCTACCATCCATTTAATATTTTATCAGTTGTCCTTTCCCTTACCACTTTTTCCCTGGGATTTGCACAAACATGAGGTCTATATGCATTGAAGATAATTACTGATATCCATTTAATAACAAGTCATGCACGGTACAGCTCACAGATGCCTGCAAGGAAATGTTTTCACTTAATTTCCCACATGCCTATAAGATATACATCTTAGCTGTCAGTGCTCTGCCTAATATACTGCTCCAAGTTTGCATTTAGACTGGCCATACATAGTTTTGTTTTTTTTTTACTTACGAGGTGGATGAAAAAATATATATATATATATAAAGATTAAAACATCCACAGTAAAAAGCATAAGTGGACGAATCTCCCACTGTGTGCTTTGTATTCTGGCAGCGGCAGCTGCCGTCACTGTTAGTCCGAAGATTTTCAGTTGGGCTGCTTCAATTTTCTCAAAAAAGGATGCCGGCTGAAGGGTGCCAACAGGGGCACCCAATGCATGAATTTCGAGCCAGTTCACCAAGGACTGGCCAAACTCCGCACAGTGTATGGACAACTTTAACATGGGAAGTGGCCATGGGTGCTCTGGTTTGTAAGGATCTTTCCCACATCCAAGCCCACAGCAATAAAGGAAAAATGGCACAACTGCTGAATTCCAAAAGTGTATTAATAAAAGAATGGCTGCATCTCCCACTGGACGCAGGCTTTGCTTCTGATGCATACAGGCCTTCAACAGGTAACTCTACTAAGGTTCATGGCTCTGTTGAGGGAGAACTGTGTTGGGTCTGAGTCTGACCATCTTTATTAACCCCTTCATGACTGAGGCCCTTTTTTCAATTTTTGCACCCATGTTATATTCCACATTTTAGGCCTGAAAATGACGTAAAACCCCCCAACATTATATATTTTCTGAATGCCAAGACCCTATAGAATAAAATGGTGGTAGTTGAAAATTTTTATGTTGCGCAATATTAGCGCAACTCCTTATTAAACCCCAAAATTTAGTGACAAATTTAATTAAATGCCCCAAAACACAACAAATTACCCATTTTTTAAATGAAATATAAAAGATGAGGTTACAACGAGTAAAACGATACCCAACAGATGTTTTGGAATTCAGCTCTTGTGCGGCTTTTCCCTTTGTTGCTGAAGATTTATCTGAAATTTAAACCAGAACCTTAAAGGAGTCAATTTTAGTTTGAGTCATATTTCTGAGTCATATGTATCAAAAGTATTACATTTTATTAGAAAACAGATAAAATCATTAAAATAATATATTGCACTGGCCATGATTATATATCTGTTACAGGGTCCTGCCTGTTCTGTAAAGAGCTGTAATTGTAGCAGTAATATAGATACAATCTCTTTCAAAAGACCCTAAAGCAATACAGAAAAAAGTAATCCATTTTGTGTATTGCTCAAGTCCACTATCTTGCGACACTCGTAGCCAAAAAAAAAGGCTTCTATAAAAACCAGAACATGGAAACGGAATATAACAACACAATAGCTTACTGAGCTACTGCAGAAACACGTGTGCCTGAACAAAGCAGATTATGTATGTGACCCAATGTCCCAAACCATCCCGCACACAGACCTAAAGGTAGACGGGGTACTCTGCAAACAGTGGAGCAATGCAGTTAAAAAAAGAAAAAATGAAACTTATAAGAGTCATGGCGGAGCTCAGCTATGAGGAAAGATTACCTGAACTGAATTTATTCTCTCTGTAGAAGAGGTGATAAAGGGGAATATGATAACGATGTAAAAATACATCATTGGTCCATATAGTGAACTTGCAAAGGATCACAAGGGGGCGCTCTTTGCGTCTGGAGGAAAAGAGGTTTAACCTTTGCATACAAAAAGGCTTCCTCACAGTTGGAGCTGTGAAAATGTGGAATAGACTTCCTCAGGAACTAGTTCTAGCTAGCTCAGTTAATAGTTTGAAAAAATAATCTGGATGCATTCCTAAATGCACAGAACATAACTAGATATTAACATTTTATATGTAAAAGCACCAGAGATTGTTGATCCAGAGAATATCTGATTGTCTTGTGGGATCAGGAAGGATTTTCCTCCCCTGTTGGAGCAAATTAAACTATGCTTTATAAGGGTTGTTTTTTTTTGGCCTTCATCTGGATCAAATGTGGGTAACTGTGGGCACAGGGTTCTGTTTATGGAGTTTTTTTTGTTTGTTTTCTCTATAGGGTGAACTAGATGGACTTGTGTGTTCTATAAACCGAACTATGGTATACAATTATTTTTAAGTGCAACCAGGGTAAGTAGTATCTGAATTTCACTTGGTATTAGCCTTTTGTGATCCCCTACACAGACTGTGAGAGGGAGGGTACAGGCTTGGCAGCCAATCCGGTGCACTGCTTGCAAATGGTGAACTGAAATGGTGATAGGTAAGGAGTGTGTGAGCAGAGGGAGATCCTTGTCAATCTCCTGCTGCTCTTTCACTGTCCAGTCAAGCAAGCCGGGGTGGAGAGAACAAACCACTGTATTCTTTAACTGTAAGTCATGTGTGTAAGAAAGCTGGGTAAAACTCAGACATGAATGGACAGCAATACAAATCCTATGGAAGGCAGTTAAACAGCTATCATATATGTATATGAACAGAGTATTTAGTGTTTTGCCTATTACTCAGAATATTGGTTGGTTCTATAGTTAGACCTGTTTCTGCTGTGTAGTCAAGCTTGTGAATGTAGTTGCATTTGAATACACCTGGGCCTCCAATAAGCAAAGCATTGAAAAAATAAATAAATTAGACAGCTACCAATTATGCTACTGAAATGACAGGTTATCTAGAATAACTGCAATGTAACCACAGGTTCTGGATGCCCTAGATAATCCTTACCGGTCAAAGGGGTTTTTCATGAAGCACTGTCTCCACACCATGGATGCAACAGCCCGAGACATCAGATATGAGTAGTACTTGGCTCCATATCCAGCAAGATGACTAAATCTCAGCTGCCAGGCCTGCCATACGACAAGAAGCAAGGTATTATATGGGTGAACTGCAGATAAACGAACATGATCAAATATATGAAAATGGACTGACAATCAAATCAAAGCACATTTTGAAACAAAACCACATATGATCACATCACTTATAATAACTGTCTTTTCTTTCACTCTTACTACCTGCACCCCCATTTGTGTGCATCTAAAAAGTCAAGCAATTTGGAAGTAGAGAGGAACTTTACCTTTAAAATGACAACAAAGACACTTTTAGAAATATATAGTAATGACAATCTACAAACAGATACTTATATTAATTGCCAACCTTTTATTCTTTGCAGAACTTATTTTTATTTTCCTCCCCATTCTTCTCACAGTGGCCATTTTTACAAAGGGCATATTAATCTATCTCCCTTTACTTCCAGGAACTCTGACACTTGTGACTAGAACATATGACCATGCACATCATCCCAGGAGAGGAAAATGTCTTTCCCTGAGATCTCATGAGATTTTGCAGTTTACAAATGAGATTTCCTAGCAATGCACTGTGATATAACCTTCCCACGATGCATCTTTTAGTCATGGGGCACATCGCTAATGCCTAAGATGACCAGGAAGTGGAAATACAGTAATTGTAAGTAAAAGAAAAAAAAATGTTTATTAAACTAATGAATGTAAGATGATTTCATATCAGCATGCAAAGCATGCGGATGTGATTTTTAGTGAAAGGGGATAAATGTGCACTTTAAATGTCAGATATGTTTTCTCATGTCTTGTTCCTGTTCTTTTCAAGTAAAGTGAATGTGTAACACTTGTGGCTATGTATTACCTTTTCCAAGAGATCACAGTACTCCCTTGACAAAGCATTTATCTTGCCTTTGTCCCAGATGTTTGGCACTGTGTTTATTTTGGCACCATACAGCATTAGTACTAGTATCTGGTCAAAGATGCTGGTCCAGGAATGATGCAGTTACACAAACCCTGGTGCCTGTACTAGGGATGTCCCGATGCCACTTTTTTAAGTCCAAGTACAAGTACAAGTACTGGCCTTCATGTACTTGCCGATACCAATTACCGATACTTTTTCTATGGGGCCCTGTGATTTCTAGTTACGCCCCTGATAACATGATTAGGTTAATCATGATCCATAGTACAGTACAGTCCATAGTACAGTACTATCTGATTGGACAACACATTTTATAGGAGACATACTCCGCGCTGGCGGATCGGAGGGGGGGAATCCATCCCCTCCCCTGTCACGGCAGAGAGCCGTGACAGGATCGAGAAGTGAGCGAACACCGGCATGTGTTCGCTCACCTCCTGATCTACTGAGCCGACATGTGACAGTCTCATTGTCACAGGTCGGCTAGAACTATGAGGAGGAGTGAAAAGCACTCACCTCATAGTTCTCCTTTAAGTGTATTCTATTAACAAGCTTTCCTAGTTCAGACAGTATTTGTAAAAGTTTGACAGAGGTGCTATGGCAGTATAGTAATTCATGATGTGGGTATGAAATGCAATCATAGTATATGGAAATAAAACTTTAAAATGTTATACTAATACTCTATATGAAGTATACACTATAGTACACACACTATTAGCGATGCTAGCATCGTTATCGGGACATCCCTAGCCTGTACATATCCTTCGTGTTCTTGGTTTTGTATACAGCTTTTCTCACACATATCAAGGTTCATTCACACCAAAGCACACGCATACATGTGCTACAATTGCCAAAAAATCCCCTCCCCCCTTTTTTTTTTTAAACTTCAATGCTATTATAATGCTGCAACCATATGAAATAAGGTTATTTTACTTGTCCTTGCATTGGGCAATGCAGCCCAATGCTGCTGGTGTAATAAGCCCTCATACTCTGAAACTTCAAAAAAGTTACAAGGTACACTTATGACATCAACCCCAATCACTGTTATGACTGTAGGAGGATTTAAGAGACTGATCGAATACAGTTACTTAACTGGTACTCAACATTGAGCCGCTCGAGAATAAATGAATAATGAAGATCCACAAAACCCACACCTCATCTAAACCTGAGAGTTGCTGGAGACCTTTCTGAACTTTTATCATGGGTCAATTTTTTTTGGTTTTTTAGACTCAGGCCCCATGCATTTTTTTTTTTAGTCCACTCTTCTTGAACCAACACGCTGATGGGCATATTGGCTCCTATTATCACAAGCTTAAACTGGCCATACACCTTACAATTTATCTGCAGATTTTCTGTGGTCAAGGTGCAACAGATTCCTCCATCTACACTTAACTGTGTGGATGGAGTAATCTCCACCCGGGCCAATCTGTTGCACTTTTTCCATCCGACCACAGAAAATCTGCAGATAATTGTAAGGTGTATGGGCACCTTAACATGCATACGCTTGCGGTCTCTACTTCTGTTGACACTGCATTACTTGTTTGCAGCAGTTATTATTAATATGTTTTTTTGTTAAAAAGGGTGATTTGGAAAACCATTACATACAAACGATAAAACTCAGGTGCAATAGTGCAATCAAAAACACATCAACTGATACATTGTATCTGGGCACTTTGTATTAGAAATGTGAAAAAACATAAGAGGAAAATGTATCCAACGTTAACATAATATTCCAGGCTTACAGCCAAGCACTGCTCAGCCAGTCTTTATTTTTGCACCTGTCCTATACTGGTTTCCCTGGAAAAGAACATTAAATTCCTCTGGATCACTCCTTCCAAGGCCACTGCATTGAGGCTGTGATCTTGATTCACTGTCCAGTAAGCAGGCTAGACGTTGAGAGTTAGCATAGGAACCTTCAAGGCTACATACAGTACTATCCAGGAAAAAAATTGAGTCTGCTCTTCGGGAGATGTATGTGAATAACAAATTTGGCTGAACAGAGCATTTGGCAGGTAAGACAGTTCACATATGTGTATTTCTAGCCGTTTTCCTGAAGTTCTGCTTTAAAATATATAAAAAAAAAGACAGAGCTGTTATGCTAGCTCTCTTCAACAACTTCTAATGTGGATATTCCTATGAAAGCGAGTTGTCAACACCCAAAAAATTAAATTTAATGACAGCACAATCAAAGTTAATAACGATCTTTAAAGACCGTAATAAAAATTGTGATCTTGTAAAACCCTATGACATTTGCCAATTTACTAAATGGTAGCATTTAGGACAATAGTGTGAATAATAACAACACAAGAGTTATTTTCTGTAATATTCTAGATGATAAGCGCTCATAACATGCTCCACACAAACTAGGACATGTCTTTTCCAAGGCAGAGAGAGCAAAAAAATGAACAAAGGCTAAATCTGCACACATATGAAATTGGTCTTGCCTGGAGGTTATACTAGAGGCAAGACTGGATCGATGGGGTAACGTCTATTATCTGTAACAGCACAGAGTTGGAACCACCTCTGAAATTTCTTCCTCAGACATTCCATCCAGTTAATAAGAACAGTTGTGCAGTAAGGCCCAAAGGCTTCTGATAATGTGCCATCTGCAGGTCCTGTCACTGCCTGCCTTCGGTGCTCACAAGCTCAAAGGTAACCAGAATATGCAATCAAAGATGGCTCCTTTGAGTCAGCCTGATATCAATCTAGGGTGATTACCTTGTCAAAAGAGATGCCACAGTTTTGCTTGTGAGAGTTTCAAGTTAATTAAAAGTACACATGGAAAAAAAGAAAAAAACCCTGAAAGTTGAAAGAAGTCTTTGTCAGGTTTCATATATATCTACAAAATCTGAAAAAGCACAGCAAAAGTATTTGGAGCTGGTAGGGTTCTGCACAAGTATTAAGTATGTTGTAGTGGTCTAAAAAAGGTTACTACATGCTGCACGCCCCCTCCCGCCCCAAAACGAAGGGGGAAGTTTTGTGGGCGATTGCGGTGTGTTCCAGCAGCTACCGCTCTGAAACGCACCGCAATTGGTGTGAACAAGCCCTCAGAGTTGCCTGATCATTATTCAATACATATGCTGGTATGGGTAAGGGTCACTCAACCGGAAAATGCTGTTTCTTGGGGATTCTGTGCCCCTCAGATGTCAGCTCGACCTTCCTGTTGTGGTGCTTAGCAAGTCTCTCACTCTCCCTATCACATTTATCATATATTTTGTATAAAGATGTATCAGAATGCTGTGGGATGTATAAAATTGTTCCTGCTTAGGTGGACAGAATGGAGGACATAACAAATTCAGAACTTAGGTGAGAAGAGCTCACCATTGGACATAGAGAGGGTACAAGAAGTCATTGGTTGGTCTAGTCCACAAAGCAACTATCATACACCTGAAATCTTTTTTTATGGATTTTGTGTGACGAGACCTACCCAGAAAAAGATATTGGGAGGTTAATGATGAGTTGAATCAACCTCCAGCTTCCACAATAGCCTTCTTGTCCTCCCTTCCATTAAGTCAAAGTAATCATATCACACTTAAAGCTGAATTCCACAATTACCAATTATTGTACAGTACTGAAAATAATTTGGAGACACGGTGCACCATCATTTTGCTTTGTAATGACTGCAGAAGATGGACATACTGGGCATGTCACCCCTAGAACCTCCGGACAAGCCGACTTGCAATCAAACATGGAGAAAGTTGAAGAAATGAAGTAAACATGTAAGACGCACAGAATATCTTAATATTTAGGAGATACACATCTGTATATGTACATGACCAAAGAGCATTTAAAGGAGAACTTTAAAAAGCACTCACCTCATAGTTCTAGCCGACCTGTGACAATGAGACTGTCACAGGTCGGCTCAGTAGATCAGGAGGTGAGCGAACACATACCGGCGTTCGCTCACCTCTCGATCCTGTCGCGGCTCTCTGCCGTTACAGGGGCTGGATTCCCCCCGCTCCGAACCGCCAGCGCTGACTGGCGGATCGGACGGGGAGGGGGCGGGTACAGCTGGCTCTGCCTCTAGATAGGCAGAGCCAGCTGTCAGTCACGCAGCTGGGCGGATCCAGACATAATTGTCGGGATCCGCTTCAGCTGCGGGTCTCAGTATACCGCGAGCAGTAGCGCGCGGTATACTGTGGCGTCTCAGTATACCGCAAGCTGTAGCTTGCGGTATACTGAGCTGAGGGTGACGGGAGGACGCTAGTTTGTGTTCTCCCGTTACCCTGAGAACTATGGGGAAAAGCCCTAACCCCAATTTAAAAATTAGGCAATTTTTCCTTTATATAGTAAAAAATAAAAACCCCAGTGGTGATTAAATGCCACCAAAAGAAAGCTCTATCTGTCCCCAAAAAAGGGTATAAAATTAACTTTTGTATGGCGTTGCATGACGGAATAAATGTCAGTCAAAGTACAACAGCGCTGAATACTGAAAAATGGCCTGGCCAGGAAGGGGGTGAAACACCCTGGTCTTCAAGTGGTTAACTTAAAAGAAAACTAATACTATACTAATAATACATACTAATGTACACAAAATTTCCTGACACGGAGAATTAATATAACTCTTGGCTGCAGAAGCTTCTGTCAGCCTCCTCTCTAAGCCTTCATTTGAACAATTTCACTTCCCATCCACAGCATAATTTAATTACATGTCCCTAGGCTGTTTCTATAAGTAAGCAAGTAAAATGAATTCCGCATACTCTTTTTTTTTATCCTGGATAATTATTTCATTCTGCCTTGTAAAATAGAAATGTCTTCTTGGTGCTAGAACCCATAAACGGTAATAGCAAAAGTGTGCCCATTCACGGAATAGGATTAATATGGAAGTGCAAAATGGTTCCGTGGCTAAGAGGAGGGTAGTTCATATTGTTACAGTGATGGAGGTTTGTTTTGGTGCAATGGAGGTAAATGATTAATTGTGCGTCGGTGGAGTGAAGAAGCGTGCTCTGATGCCATGCGATTTGCAGTAGAGAAGCACAGCCTTGTGCAGTGGTGGCAAGTAGGGTTGTGTGCATCACTGCATTGTGGTGAGCGGGTCATACACGAGTGTTGTGGTAGCAAGCACGGTCATACAACTCAGTGCAGTGGCGACTAGGATGGGAGCGCCTTCAGTGCTTCATGTACTAGCTAACCCAAGAATGAGAATATTCTGTGTACAATGCAGATGTAAGATGGAGCACATTGATTTAGACCAGAGGATCATGAGAAAGAACGCATCTGACCCATTACCCAACAGTGCAGCATTATGAGATGTGTTGAAGAGGCGTGGCCTTATTATCAAAGCACACTCTTGGCATGCCAACAGGACCACTTCGTTACTGTTAGCCAATAGGCAGACAGCTTTCCATGCAAGGATGAAATGACATCACCGTGTTGCCGGAGATATCACTCTTCCTGTGTGGACATACTCATGCAATACAATTGTAGCTCCCAGGTACTATAGGGTGACCGATAGTGACAAGTCCCACAACCACTCTGCTAATAGCCCAGGAGGAGAGAGGGAATGCAGTACTAGCCCTCACTATCACTTCCTGGGCAGATAGTGAAGAGGCAGGTCCAGGGACATCTGCTAGTCCTCTAAACCAAGGAGGTCATCTGTATAGCTTACACACGTAGATTAAGGCCTTGTTCACACCAAATGCAGACCAGATCCGGTCAGGTTTCTGCACACGCAGTGCAGTGGGTTGTGCCGCGTTTTGGATGCGTTTAGGGCAGGTTTTGGTTAAAAAAAAACAAAACAATTTTTTTTTAAGTTTAACATGGGCTTTCAGGCACTTGCATGCATTTTAGATGCATTCCAGACCAGATCCAGAGCAGGTAAAATAGGGCTTGCCGCAGTTTTTTCATCCGATCTGGATCAGCACGCTGCAATGTGAACTGGAGGTCAAAATACCATAGGAATACATTGGACGCAGTTTTGATGCGGTCTGCACCTGCTCTGGTCCGGATCTGCTCCGCGCTTGGTGTGAACAAGGCCTAACAGCAAGAGGTGGTTAGCAGCTTGCATGCTTTTTCACACATAAAATGGAAGAGTTGGGCCACGCACACATGTGCAGCAAGGCCAGCATGAATCTCAAGCTGGAGGATCATAGTAAATAGTATCTTTGCTTTTTTATTTTAAAGATTCTAGGGAACTTTAAAAGAATTGAAGGACCAATTAAAATGCTTACTGAGGATCTACTGTAGCAATTAAAATATATTTGAACCCAAATTCAAATCTCATTTAACCTTTAACACCTTCGTGACTGACGACGTACAGTGTACGTCGCCAGCATCAGGGCAAAAATACATTTCTAAACATAGTTTTCAGTATTTTCAAATCTACAACTTTCTTTAAAATAATACCTGGTGATTCATGGTATTGTGTTACCCACTAATCCCATAAAGCCAACATTTAATGCAGATGAACAAAGACAGACATGTTTGAGGTCCAGTCAGGGTGACAACCATAGCTGCCTCCATAAATACACTGGAGGAGTAAGCGCAGCCTCCCTACCACAGGAAGTATGTTTGTAGAATTAGGTGGAAATAAGGGAAAAAAAGCCTAAAAAAGAAAACTAATGCAGCAACTAGATCTAACAACTGGAAAGTTGCAACATGTTACATTTCTGTTTTTGGTAAAGATATGCTTTAAGTTTAGCATTAAAATAGGTGCTTTTTAAGCTTGAATACTACATTTTTGGAGGGGAGTAATAATTGACTAAGTACACACAGAAATGTACTCAAACTATTATTGCCACACAATACGGTTCATTATTACCCTAACATCATTCCTTAAATGATTTTCAGCTCCGGAGATTCCAATTTTATATGCTTCATATATGCATAGAGTAAGACCTGAAATATGGGTTACATCATGTAACAATGCTTCAATATATGCAAAAAAACTAATCCCCAGCAGCAGCAGCCAGAAAGGTGACACCCTCTTTCATTACAATATTAAGGAGAGGACAGTACAGTCAGGTTTACATGACAGCAGTGAAACATCCTAGTGTTATTTGACAGTGTAATTACATGAGAAAACAGTGGCATGTCAATCATTCTTATACTAGGCTAGGACCCAACACACTTTTCCATAAATGGGAATTAAGCGTGAAAGTAATGTTAATTCTATAATAGTAAAGGCTGAATTTTATAGAGCTACCCAGAAAAATAGAATGCCGCCTACTTCAATCACAGTTATCTACTTTACTTAAAACAAAACCCTTTAATCCCTTGGACAGTCAGTTGTCTGGATGCCTCCCATAGATACATCAGGGCAGTAACTGCTCTGGCGACACTAGAATACCTATAGCTATTTAGTTACTTAGGCAAACTGCTAAAAACATCAAAAACATCAATGGAATACAAATCCTTTGGTAGGCAAAATCACTTATATATACTGTATGCATGTACTTCAAGCCAGCCCACTGTGCTCAAAAAAGTGATGCATGCCTCAATGGTAGTGGTGTGACACTAGCCTGAGCTACCCTTACATACTGCTTGCTGCTCATACATAGGTGATAATACAGCCACGTTATTAACGCAGCATTTCAGTGCGTGCACAGAGGAGGTGCAGATAACCCTTTCTTATTCATATAACGACAAGATGCCGTTACGTGTGATTGCAGTCTGAAACACACTGCACAGACAATGCCCTAAGGCCTGGTTCACACCTGGGCGTTTTACAGCGCTGATTGACGTGCTGTAAAAAGCTCAGCATGTGAAAACCAATAATTGCCTATGGGCATGGTTCCCACCTGGGCGTATTTCAGCAAGTAGGAACGCGCTGAAAAACGCCCTATGCCCAAAGAAGTACAGGGGCTTTTTTGGGAGTATTTTCCGCGCGTATCCATTAGGATATAGCCCTTGTAAACGCGTTTCTTTTACCGCAAATCGCGGTAAAAATGCACGGCACGCAACTCGCATATTCCGTACGCCCAGGTATGAAACCAGCCTAAAGGATAAGCATGTTTTCACACACAGTCCAGGCTACATTGTTTTTTTTGTAATGTTCCCCTGGGCCCCCTAGCAAGGGAAAAACAAAATCTGTCTGTTATACTCGCCTTCAATCCAGTGCTGCCCTGCTTCTTTTTCACAAGGGTTTCTCAGTCTCCCAGGGTAAATGAGGTACAGTGTCACTCAGCCCAGGAGACAGAAGAAGGAGAGAGCATGGTGCCCTGCACTCAGTGTTTAATGCAGAGTGCAGCACGGATGTCATCATGTCAGTGCTGCTCTCTGCATTATCCAGGACTGACCACAGTTGGCTGATCAAAAAGGAGGATTCAACATGTCACGTGACTGGCCAGAAGACATGAGAAAAATAAAAAAATACCATGGGGGGCTTGGGAAGGGAGGAAGGGGGGCTTGGGAAGGGGATGATGCATGGACCTAAAATTAACTAGATACTCATTTGTCTTAAAAGTACAACTTCAGCCATTACTTTTGTTTGGACTAGAATGACAAAGGGTTAAAACCTGCCTAGTTTGTGTTGCTATGTGTGGGCCCTTGAAGAGATTTACTTTTCACTTACTGCTTTTTCATTGGGAGAGGAAATGAGGATAATCTCTGCAAGAATTTTATTGAAAAATAAAAAAGTTAATACAAACGTCATGCAGTGGTGGTGCAACATGAACAAGGAAATGGATATGCAAAAAACCATGAATATGAATATCCCCATTGGAGAGATCTCCCCATACTTCCTGCTGTGTCACCAGAACAGAAAGTGGCGGTAAACCTCCCCAACTGGCAACATAGGCAGCCATGGAAACCAGGCCGAGTTCAAAGCCTTCCTCCTTTATAAAAAATTAGAAAACATTTGAGAAAGATATTCTCTTTTAAAAGTTTCAGCCTTCAAACAGGCTGCAATGTTCAGCAGATTTTGAAGAAAAAAAAAAAAGCACAAACGCCAGTTGCCCTACTGCCAAATAATTTGTCTGCAGCTAGAAATGTGTTTGATTTGGAAGACTAAAATAAACCAGCTGAGAGACTGTTTTCATTTTGCTTGTGGAGTATAACAAAAGATTAAAAGGTCCGGTTTGCAACACTTCACTGTTTGTGCAAAACTGTCATCGATACATATAGGATGGCAGGAAACGTAAATATTTAGAACCTATTTACTCAGGGGGAAGAGGATCGGAATTTAACATCCAATTAACCACTTACGTGGTTCCAGACGTAAGCCAGGTGGTTGGGCAGATCTTTGTGGCTTACTACTATTGTGACTTTCTCGGGGATCTACCAAACCGAGCAGTTAATCAGGCTTGTTAGAAAAAGATCAACATATCATAACAAATAATAAGTGACTGTGGAGAAAAACAAACCGGTGGGGTAATGCACCCTGAAATTGTACACTCCAGAAAGAGAAATGTATTAGCTTCCATGTACAATACCGTGTAAGAACAGAAGACGCAGTTTAAAGCAGGCTAATACTTAACAATCCCCACCCCAAACCCGGACAATCCCTCTCCTCTAAGGCCCCATTCACACTGAGCGACATGAAAATCGCGCGACTTTGAGCGATATTGAGCGACGTGTCACGCAACTTTTTCCTATTGGGCTGTATGCAATCAGGAGCAATATCGCTCAAAATCGCTCGAAAAAAGGGTCATGTAGGAGCGACAAGCTACCAGCGACGAGCTACAAGCGATATTGAGCGACGAGATGTGAACAGCTACATTGAAATGTATTGGTGAAGCTACATAGAGCGATATCACGCAGAAATATGAGCGATATCGCTGCAAAAATCGCGCGATAAATCGCTCAATGTGAACGGGGCCTAAAGCTGAGCTCTACGCACCTATAGGAAACCTGTAATCATTAAACAAGGTATGTAAATGTAAGTAACTTAAAGTGATATTAAGGCAAAAGGTTTTTAAAGCATTTTTTAAAGCTGATGAAATCACTTACAATGGATGCTGCTCCTTGATATTTAAAAGTTTTAGTTCTCTGCAGACTCAGCTGATCCTCTGAACACTGGTCCTGATATCCTGTTCTAGGGTGGCTGCTCCCCCTTTTAGGGTCCTATGGAGCCACCCTTGTGTGTACTAAGAAGCTCTGTGTGTCTCCACAAACACAGCAAGGCAAACCAATCCTCTGCTCCTTTCTCCTCCTCCCCCTTACTCCCATCTCTAAGCTATTAGATGAACAGTTGCTGGAGACTGTGCTCTCCCATGTGATCTTGCACTGGGTGGGAACTTCAGGGAAGCTGAGCTGAAGGAGTTTGAGCCAGCTGTTCACAAACATAATGACTACTTGGGTGAAAAAGTATAAAGAAATATGGACTCATTATTAAAAAAGTTTGAGAGTTTAATACCACTCTAATTTGACCAAGGAGCCGATACCAGAAGTGCCTGTACAGCAGAGCGCAAGAGAGGGCGAGGGGAAAGCAGAACAAGAAACCAATCAGTTCATGTGATGACAAGAAGCATGCAGATGCAGCAGAGATATAAAGAGAGGATTCAGCACTGTCCTGCTTTAACTGCACAGGTACTGACTGACAGGTTGGGGCGCAACAACTTCTGTCTTGGCCGAGAGGAGGAAGATTAATTGATGCTGGCCATCAGACTGAGGGCATCTTGTGGTGGAAAATGAAATATCGCAGGGAAGCTCTGGATTAAAACTGAATATTGCATTGAAAGCAGCTTTTTATTTTATAACTTTTAATAGGCTATTCATCAAGCGTGTTATTTTTGGATGGAGTTCTGCTTTAAAAGCATCATTTGTAAAAGTAGTGCTTAGCTGTTGAAATCATTGCCCCAGACTCCCGCTGCTGCTGGTTTTCTGACACTGTAAAAGCATTTACTGTATGTGATAAGAATTCAGGCAAAGCTGCTGTTTTGGTCATGATTAGCATGTACTGTGGTAGCTGGTTTTGTACTGGTTTTACAATTGTAAGAAACATTACCGGCTGATCTCGTTAGAAAGTCAGAGCTGTCAGAGCTTGTTCTCTCAAGGGGTTTATTTAGCTCTCCTAGTGCTCATCTTAGGAAGTCAGTTCCTGACTATAATATGAAGATGAAGACAGTGAGTTGAGAAGTTTAACAAAACACTGTTTGCCCCCATTTGCGGCAGATAAGGAGGTATTTTTCTGTAATTACAGGGACTTTAACCATTTGAAGACCGTGATGTTAAACTCACTTCAGGCCATTTTTTAGTATTCAGCACTGAGGTACTCTGATATTTATTCAGTCATGCAATGCTGTACCACAGTGAGTTTTATACTGTATCATTTTTGGGGGACAGATAGAGCTTTCTTTTGGTGGTATTTAATCACCACTGGGGGTTTTATTTTTTACTATATAAAAGTAGAGAAAATTTTAAAAAAATCAGCAGTTTTTGTACATAAGTGCACCCAACGCATTTGCGTTTGTATGTGTATGTATGTGGGGGATATTAATTTTTTTTTGTGTGGGTTTTTTAATTGTTTTACATTTAACTCTATTGCTATCACATGGGGGATAATAAGCCCCCCTATGTGATATGAAATATATAGTGACAGGCCCTCTTTATGGAGACATCTATTAGACCCCTAATGTCACAGATCATGCTTCACCGGTTCCTTCTTCAGCTACAGCAGCCGGAGAAAAGACAGGCTGAAAGTGGAAGTGATGTAATAAACATCACTTGCGCATTCAGTGCTCTGAGGGGAGATAATTAGGTGGATGCGTGATCTCCCTCCAATCCAGGCAACGAGACCTGCAGTGCTGGTCCCGCTTCTCGGGGATAGCGGGCAGTGGAGCGGAAGTCCACACAGTCCCACACAATATACAAGCAGTTGGATGGCTCTATAGCTGCCCGAACACTTGTATGTAACAGCCGTTAGCAGCTGTTTAAAATGTTTCTGGTGTATGGGGACCCGTTGCATAGAGTGCGCCATCCATTTGTTGATATAGAATGGGCAGACGGAAAGCAGTAGTAGCTTTTGCCATGACATACATTTCAGCAAACCCCCCTTAGTAAACTGGCCCAGATCAGTACTGTTCTTCTTGCTTTGTTAGTACCGCTTTATCATCCAATTCACAAAAATGTACAACCATTGTCAGATTCCTCACAAGTCTACTTGACAACAGTACCTGTCTTTTCTGCTTTTTCCGTTCCTGCACTGGTTTGCTTACAGTTGAATTACTTCTAAATGACAAGTCACTACTGCAGAAGACACTTCAGACACACGTGTGGTTATACAAGACTAGGCTGTGTATTCTCTGCATTACTTGTCATTTCAGGTGGTTAGAAAGAATAGGTGTTTTTGATTTTCTATTTTCTAATGGACGATGCCCAGCAGAGACACAGCAGCAAAGTGTGTGGAGATGGCAGGTGGAGCCCCTTCCTAGTCAAATCCTATGAATCCAGTGACTGGCTCACAGTGCAGACTCTCCAAAACCTAATCTAGCCACACAAGTTACAATCTGATTTTACAATCTCTGTTAGATCCACCAATTATGTACTGCAAGAGCCTGCCTAAAAGGAAAAAAAACTAAATGGATTAACCCTTTCGCTGCCAAGGACGTACGGCATACGGAGCTACAAAAGTGCTTCCAGCTGGCCAGCTCAGTATGCCGTACATGTTCCGAGGGCTTGGCAGCGAAAGGGTTAAAGGTAAAACAAATCTAAATCTTTCAGTAAAAGTACTACCTAAACTATACAAATATCCAAATATTCATATTATCCATATAAGCCTTGATAGGTCATTTCATTTATATTTTCTTTGAATCCAAGGGCAGCTTTTAAGTATCAAGATTTGCAAAATCCAGTCCCATGCATAGAGCCAAGATGGTTGTCCTGTTTGCAGATCAAATGGAGTATAAGGAAAACTTTGGATATGATTGCATCTACCAGTGTATGTAGCCATCACAGATCCACTTCTATAGACCCATGCCTGTCCAGGCACAGTGCAGTGTAGAATAAAACACGTCGGAGAAGAACCTGGGCAAAACGTATGAACCCTTGAACCCCCACACTGCAAGTGTTACCAGCTTGTTTTCATCTAGGTGCTAGAATAAAAAAAGTTATATTCACACGATCCCTTGAGCCTTCTATCCCGTCTTCTCCGATGGTGCAGTGATGATGTGTGCCACGGCATCCTCACATCTAACATACAGTGTATTGGACGTGATGACTCAAGGATCCTTAGCCCTCTGCAGCGGAGGGGGAGCGAGGCTGAAAGGACCGATCTAAGAACAAGCGAGCTTGGAGGTTTGGCTGAGTATAACTTTTTGATTTTAGCACTTAGACTAAAACAAGCTGGTAGCCCCACTGCAAGGCTTAATAAAAGTTATGCCTGAGTTCTTCTTTAAAGAAACGCCACAAGACAGAAATTACAGTGGTTACTCAAGGCTGCTAGCAGTGACACAAACCATCCAATCAGATTTTTTTTGTAATCTCATGATAGCTATGGCTTCTTACACTAACACAGCTGTAGGTATCAAAGCACAGACACATGGCGTTAAGGGGATAAATGTAATACTGAAGGGAGGGAAAAAAAAAAGGTACAAGAGGGAAATGTAATTTGCATAACAAACGTACTCACTGTATGAGGTATATATGGTAAACCATAGAACTTCTCCTGGGTTTCACTTAAGATGTCAGTTGTTGAGCCTTTGAGGGGGTGTTCTCCATGATATATTTGATCCAACATGGAATAAAAAACCTGGAGAAGAAATTTTCTTTAAAAGAAATGCTTCCCAAATTTTGTTCAATTATGAACCACCTTCACAAACACTGTATAAATATCACTATGTGGACCACCCACCTATGGCTTAATGCATGCATGGGCACTCCAATTACACTAGCACCTTTAACTGGCCCTGGTGTCTGCAGCTACAGAATATCTTCAATATCTTCATCATTTTACAACTCACACAATTTCTTTGTGAAACTATAAGTCCATAACTACAGTTCCCCTCTGATCAGCTTTAACTCTAATGTGCAATATCCACTGGTCACAAAGGTTTCATGAACCCATTTCTGCATACCTGAAGCTGCATGTCCGAAGCTGCGCCAATCTTTTTTGATTCACATAGGCGAGATACCATTGGTTTAGATAATGGCTACAATAACAAAATAAAAGCAATTATGACTACTATATTAAAAACAAGCTTGCAAATCCAAGAATGTAAAAATATATCTCTGCAATTACAGCCAGAAAAAGGCTACTAAGCCATTCATAAGTTCAATGTGGTTCTTCTACAGGGACTGTGAGATACCATAACTGATTTCACCTGCAAAATCCCCTGCTGGTGAAATCTGGTATTACAGTGACTGCTAGATGATACCGGACTCCACTAACATAACGGAATGGCCAGACAAACTTGCCAAACAGCTGTGTTTACAGTTTTTTTAATCTTCCCCACCAACTCTGGGCAATGAAAGTTTAAATATAGCAGGAGTTACTGGTTCAAATGGTGGTTAAGAGGAGTTGCAATACTCTCTGTAGGTCAATCAATACCATGCAGCCATCCAGGCGTCCTCTGTAAGCTATACAATGTAGAAGCTCTGCACATAAAGTGAACTATAACCTGAATCAAATAGAGCAATTCAGTTTAAATGTATTTCATTATAATACAAAGGAGTGTATGAAAGGGCACATCATTCACGAGTGCCATGGGCAGCTTTAAAGGGTAATTCCACTGCCCCGGGTGAATTTGGAAGAATGCAATAACCCCCCCACTGTTTTTTACCTATCAATGATTACTCCTTGCCCTTTATGGCTCTAGGTGTAATATCTGTACTACATACATGGGATTGTAGCCCTGCAGTATGTTTTAGAAATTGCACTTGCAAATGGTGAGCCTTCATTGGTCAATGCTCACCTTATCGCGCTTACCAATGGGGGAAAAAAGGGAGTGGGGGGAGAGGAGAGAGAGAGAGTGCAGATTGGGGGATTGGGTATTTTAATTCTCCCAAATTAGCCTGGGAAAGTGGAATTACAGGGGGCAGGGGAGGTGAATGATGCAAGGAAGAGATGGAGGAGGGGTTGGAGGAAGGGTTAAAAAAAAAATGATGACAATGAGGCTTATATGTGAAAAACACAACTACTGGAACATGAAACGGTAATATTGCCAGTCTATTATTACCTGTCCAGTCTGGTAATGCCGAGCAAACTGGTTCACCACCCGATAATCACTAGCAAAGTATTCCATAAGTATTGAAGGTACTTCAGCAAAATCTGTAGCACATCTGGTCCCTTAAAAGAAGGTAGGATACAAAAAAAAACAAAAAATGTATTACAGAGGAAGCTGCTATTTTGTGAACATAAAACACTGCTCACACACATGCAGTCAGCTAATGTAGCAGGAACTAGTAACATTAGAAAACACAATCTGAGAGGCACATCCACCAATGGCAAGACGTAAACCAGTTTCATCGCTGCTGGTTAAGAAATGGTTGTTTTGGGTCAATAATATTCAACTTTCATATGACTCCAGCCACTGCAGGAAACATGTCTCACAATCAATAAATGTGGAAGTAAAGCTGGGTGTACACTGTATACTGATTGAATTTTGTATGAACTTTCATACGAAAAATCTCATGAGAACATTCGATAATACCATCAGAGACTTGATGAATGTATTTCAAATTTCATTTGATTTTAACATTCAATTTTAGAACGAACGGAGTTCCTCATGGGATCTGTGAATGGATGACGTGGCTGTGTGTGAGGACCCAGACACAGCAATTTATTTTCAAAGAAAGAGCAGCAGCCTGCGAAGAATATGGGTGTAACAATGTCAGAAAAGGTAAACTTAACTTATCCTTTAAAGTATGCATCCGCAAAAAAAAGTTTTGCATTTTGAATAAAAGTAGGGAGAGGTTAAAGGTTATTTTACCTCTGTGTCCTGCTGGAGATTTCCCTTCACATCCCGTCTTGGAGATGCAACAGGAAGTGAAAGGAAATCTCAGTAAATAAGGGAAATTCCCATCTTTGTTGTCAATGGTATTGATCTCACCACTGGAACATATCCCCCCACTTTTTGCTCTAGTGACAACTTTAAAATGTAGGATTTCCCCTTTTCTGACTTGGTGACAGTAAAACACCGTAGCGGGGACACAGACCATAATAAAAACTTGGCAAAAGGTTGAGTTCAGTGGTGGTCAACTTACTTCAAGTGCAGCCCCTGACATCACCAAAGGCCCACACATAATATTCATTGAATGTAACGCTACAGAAAGCTGTCAGAGACTGAAGATGTGCAACAGGAGATGGTCAGAGACTGCAAACATGCTGTAAGAGTTGTTGGAGAATGAGGAAATATTTTAGGAAACAGCCATAGCCTGGACATATATTACACAAAACAGTTTGAGGGTTGCACAGTAAGTGCCAAAGGGTCATAGGTTGGGCACCAGGTTCCCCCAACTTTCCAAAACTACAAAAGTTTTGCCTTTACATACACTTTAAACAGAACAAGCTACATTTCATACGTAAAAGACACTTGCTGGATACTGCAAACATTTATAAAGGATCCATTTCTCAGAATATTTGACAGAAATAATTACCATCTCATGCCGATACATTTCTGTAGAAGGTGAAAATCACATAATATTTGCACAGCTGCAGGCAGGTAGGCCTATTAACACAGCTGATCACACCCTTCACAAACACCAGCAGGACACTCCAAAACTGGCCCAACATTAAACACTCAAAATTGTAGAGGGCTAAATGGCAGAGTCTTTACTGGGGACAAGCTGAATATTCCTTTTGTACATCCGACATCATTGCATCCATGGGTTCAGGCTGATTCTACATCTCTGACATATATGGACACAATGTAAGAACACTTATTCTCACCTGCAAGAATGACCACACACCAGATGCATGTTGTAGCAATGTTTTGCCGTGGCTGTGCTTTTCAGTGATAGATGGGGCTTAGTCACATTCCGCCACATTCACAAAATATCACTTGACGTCTCTTATGTGGAGCTTTGTTACACTGACTGCAGTACTGCATGGAGTTTTAATGCAATCCTCGTGTCTATGTGGGTTTTCACAGGGTATTTTGGCCTATTTCTGTGCAACATTAGAACATTAGATTGTGTGGATCTATGCAGGTTCTATAGTGTCATATAATGTGTCAGCACTATATACATGGAGGATATAAAACAAGACACATTGATATATATCCCCTTTGCAGTAACTAACAGTACAAAGCAGATGCTCTGCCCCCCCCCACCCCCCCACCACACACACACAAAAGACAAGCGTGGTGTTCTTTGCATGAAAGAATGTCTCAAGAGTTTAGAGGAATGAAAGTATTAGCACTTTTACCCAGTTTATGAAATGCGTTAACTGGGAGTAAAATTATGTTGCATAGAAGGCATCAGGAGAAAGGGGAGCTAATGTGTGATAGTTCAGAGAAAAACCTTCTGCTTCTCCTGTGTAAAGTTCAGCTCTGAAAGCGAGCCATATACCAGGCTTGTGGGAGATGCAGAGATAAAAACCAATCTAGGACAATCTCCCCACTCCAGTCTACAATAAATCTTAGAGGCCAGCAGCTGAGTAAAAAACTAAAACTGCAATGTCCATTTAGGGTTAGATGGTCTTCAGTTTATATAGAACTGGCTTAAGGTAAAACATTTTTCCATGCTAGATAATTTTTTTGGGTGAGGAGCTGAATGACTTGCTTATGCATGCATTTCCCTGTCTATCCCCTATATGGTTCTTACCAGTGATATGCTGGTAACGTGTCCTTCCGAGCATCGAATGCATGGCGTGGCCCATCTCATGGAACAGGTTCTCCATCATACCAGGAGTAAGCAGCGTAGGTGAATTCTTGGTGGACTGTGGAAAATTAAGCATGAGAACCACTAAAGGCAGCTGATATTCACCATCTTCTTTAAGCCGGCCTCCTCGAATTGTGAAATGACAGTCCTGATGTGGATAAGAAAAACATTAAGCAAAACAATATTTTTTTTATAGACAACATTTACACAAAGATTCAGTTCAGAAAGAGAAATATTCATCACTGGCCCATCATTCTGCTTATTGGCTGGAAGTAATAAATTAAATCTGTTTCCTTTATGCTGTGTGTTCCAAAGGCTTACTTCATTAATTTGGTCTAAAAGCTAAAAAGACCAATAGCAGTTCTGCACAAACCAGTACTCGCTCTGCATGTACTGATCCTACAGAGGGACCATTCCCCTCGGGTCAGGTGCTGTGGGCTGAGGAAGTCTGCCATTTTTCTACACCTGCTATGTACAGGGCTGATAATGCTGGTATGTGAAGGTCTGCCCAGGACAAGATGTACATCTTTTGGTGCAGCAAGACTTCTGGTTCCTCCCTGATGATTGATGAATGCCACTACTGCGGCATTGTTTGATCGAACCAGATCTGATTACCATCCAGTAAGGTGGTACATTGCTGAAGAGACAGCCAAATCACCTGACGTTCCAGGATGTTATTCAGGGGATGAGAATCCTCTAATAACCAAGTCCTCTGCACTGAAAGGGTGTCCGGGACTTCTCCTTAGCCTGAAATGAGGGCATTAATAGTGAGGGCCCTCTAAGATGGGAAGGAAGGACTCTGCTAACTCCAGAGGTGGTTTTCTGAGCCATTAGGCCAGGGACAACCTGGTCCATGGTTAAAAATGAACTTGTCTTCCAGAGAACGATTGACTTATAACGACAGAATGTTGGATTGTAGAGGTATGGAGTAAGGCCCGGTTAACACCTGGGCGTTTTGTAGCGCGTTCCTACGCTCTGCAAAACGCTCAAACACCGAAATCTGATAATTTCCTATGGGTGTGGTTCACACCTGGGCGTATTACAGGCTGTATGAACGCGCTACAAAATGCCCTACGCCCAAAGAAGTACAGGAGCAAACACCTGCCGACACGCTTGGAACTCCACTCGGTGGCATCCGACATAAAGGAGTCCCTGTGCACAGCGGTCTCTGAGCTACGGAAGGACCTGCAGGATATGGGCCGCCGCCTCCATGATGTGGAACGCACAGGCCCCAGCCAGGGGGAGGAAATCAAGGTCATCCACTCCCAACAAGACTGCACTGTGCGCAGTCTGAGATGAGACGCCACCTAGAAGATCTGGACAATAGAGGGAGAAGATCTAACATCAGAGTCCGCGGAGTGCTGGAAACCTACATGCCAGAGGCCATTCCCACAGTCCTCATGACCATCTTTAACGATGTTCTGGACAGACCCGCTGAATCACCTATAGAGCTGGTAAGGGCACATAGGGCTCTGAGACCCCGCACAGGGCAGGACGAGACGCCCAGAGATATAATTTGCTGTCTCCAAAGCTTTCCCCTGAAGGAGGAAATCCTGCTGAAGGCCCGACAAAGAGGAACCGTCTTTTTAGACGGTAGGGAGGTGAAATTGTTCCAGGATCTGTCCGCCATTACCCTGCAACAACGCCGCACTCTCCGTTCTTTGCTCGATTGCCTTCGAGACCGTGGCATCATCTATAGATGGCGATTTCCCTTTAGCCTGACGGCCACCCACAGAGGAACAACGGCGACCCTGCGCCTACCGGAAGATATTGGCGAATTCTGTGCCAGACTGGATCTGCCAGACGTCATCATCCCTGATTGGTACTCGGATCTATACTCTCCGCTGGCCCACTCATGGTCCCCTATGCTGCCGGACGCACCTAAACCTTCTCGGATCCGCAGGTACCCAGTCCAACCGAATGCTCCTGGCTCCGGCAGACAGAAGAAGCAGAAATCCCACCAGACGACCAGGCCCCATGCTGGTGACTCCAGTAGCAACGACTCCTTCCCTAGATGACTTCTCTCCCCATTGGAACGAGCTAAGTATCCACATTGACACTCTTGTCTGCTCTGCCCCAATTCAGCCCCCCTCCGTCCCGCAGCAGTGGGACGGGGCGTGCCCCTAACGAACCTGAGGCGAACCCATCTTGCACGGGACAGACCTTGACTCTTAAAGCCTCTCTATTATCACCTCTCACCCACACTAATCGCCCTGATGATAGCTATGCTTAGTCAGCTGTTTCCACATGATTCGATTGCACTTATTATAATGCCGTGTGTATCTTTGCCATGTTTATCATATGCTATATTGTGCTTGGACCCCTGTGGCGTCTATGCTGATACATGTAGGGGCGGTGTGGGCCGACGGTTCAGTTGGGACCGGCGGCACACAGGGCCTCGCCTCATGCCTAAATTCAGTGGCGCCCACACTGGTCGCCCTGATGCTAGATAGGCTTAGTCAGCTGTTGCCACATTATCTCTTTGATTGCCTTTATTATAATGCTGTGTGTATCTTTGCCATGTTTATCATATGCTATAATGTGCTTGGACTCCTGAGGCGTATATGCCGATACCTGTAGGGGCGTTGTGGGCCGACGGTTCGGCTGCAGCCGGCGACACACAAGGCCTCGCTTCCTGCCTATACTCTGTTGCCCCCACTGGCGGACAAATATTTTCCCATCGCTTTACACGTTTGCTGCTGACCCCTCAAAACCTCCCTTGTTGGGTCTCGGGTACTGGGTAGGCCTTCCCTTAGTTGTTGAAGGAATCCTACACAAGTTAGGGTCCATATCCCTACCCACTGTCCCACCGGAGCAGTCGGATTCCTTCCTCCTCGAACAGCCCACCCACCCCCCAGGAGGGACGACTTGCCTCTGGCCCCTTTGCGCCAGGAGCAACGGTTACGTCCCCTACTATACCCCAGTACCCACTAGACCGGTTTAGCCCACAGAGTTATTCGCGGATCGTCTCCCACAGTTAGGCAGACGACCCGTCTGAGCGGTAGTGTACATCATTTCTGGCGATTCATCGATCTTTCTGTGTAGTGTTGCGATTTGTCGCGTGTAACCCTTTCCCTCTTGGATCCGTCTAGTGTCTTCTCTATTTGCTGAATCTCTCTCTTCCCCTCCTCTTGTTGCCCCCCTCTTTGTCTATTTATTTTTTTGTTTTTCTCAGGCCTCTCCTAGACCCCACGCTCCCTCTGAAAACCTCACTTACATTGAGGGGGTTCCCGCACGATCCCCTGTCCTGATCCTACACCTGTACCACTAATGAGGCCCCTATCCTTACTCCACCTGCCTCTTCCCATGACGTGCCAAACGGACCTAGTCCTTCTCACACTGAATGCTTGGGGCCTCAACTCCCCAGAGAAGAGAGCTAGGATTTTGGGGGACATACACCACCATAGAGCATCTATCGGTCTCCTACAGGAGACGCATTTCAAGCATGGGAAGGTAAGCAAACTTTGCAACTATCGCTACCCCTCGGCTTACCATGCCTCCTCACCCTCTAATAAATCTAAGGGTGTTTCCATCTTGATACATCGCTCCGTGCATTTTGAGCTACACACGGAACTACAGGATGATGGTGGCCGATACCTCATCTTGACAGGCTCCATAGCTGGCACTCCAGTGACCATTGCCTGTGTTTACTTGCCAAACCGGCAACATGCCAGTTTCTTCACCACGTTTATGGCCAAGCTGGCAGAGGTATCGAGAGGCATGGTGATCCTTGGGGGCGATTTTAATGTGGCCCTAAACCCCATGATTGACACATCGGACAAGAAATCATCCATACCCTATAGGACGCTTAAACATTTAAAATCCAAGCTCCAGACCCTTAGCCTCTTTGACACGTGGCGTACCCTTCATCCAGATGGCAGGGATTTCACATACTATTCCCCCCTTCACTCAAAATATTGCCCGCATTGACTACATCTTCGTCACACAACGAGACCTACCAAAGATAACTAAATCCCTCAAAGGTAACATTACTACGTCCGACCACGCACCAGTCCTCACTACTTTAACCTTGCACCCCCCAGTCCACCTGGAGACTGAACTCCTCTCTTCTGGCGGACACGGGGGTCGTTTCCGCCATTGAGACAGATTTAGGAAACTACCTTGAGATAAATGCTGGCAGTGTTCCCTCCCCGATGATGGTCTGGGAGGCTCATAAATGCGTGGTCCGGGGCGGTTTCATTTCGATAACGGCCAAGCAGAAACGGGACAGGCTGGAGCGTTTGCAGCTTCTGTGCGGCGCGTCTCTAGGCTGGAATCCCAACACAAGGAATCTATGGCGGCGGGGATTTATCTGCAAGTCAGGATTTATCTGCAAGTCAGGCACTACCTTAATAACCCAGCAAGAAAGGGGGCACCTTACGTGTAACCTGGGAGCGGGAGCTAAACCAAGAGATCCCAGTAGACACTTGGGAATCAGCGTGCTTGGGGGCACACAAAAGTTCAGTGAGCTGTAGGACTCAGGAAACCAATTTCAAACTCCTCTCACGATGGTATAGAACCCCAGCCCTCCTCCACAAATTTGACCCAGCAATACCAGAGGCTTGTTGGAGATGCACCTCGGCACGAGGTACACTCATCCACATCTTCTGGGAATGTGCCCTTCTCCAACCTTACTGGAGACAGATCCACGATATTATCGCTCAGATCACGGGGGGACAGCTCGCTTTTAGCCCAAGTACCTACCTACTTCATATCCGAGAGGAAGAGAATGAGGGGCCCCACAAATCTCTCAGTAAGCATTTGATTAACTAGCTAGATCAGTCATACCGAGACTGTGGAGAGAGGCACGGCCCCCGTCTCTCACCGAATGGATCACTCAGGTAAATTACATCTCTGAAATGGAAGAACTCCTATTTATCAAACTAGCTAAGGTGACCAAATGGGCTCCATGGACACATTTCTGCCTAGGAAAGGTATACGAAGAACTTGCACGTACCACCGCTTAGCAGACTAACATACACGTAAATTACCTACCGATCCTCGGGGAACACATTTGTGGTGTGGGGATGGTGCGCCAATGCAAATTACGCCCATGATGACACGTTTTAGGTGTCCCCCCACGACGCCCCATTCTCTAGCCTACCCTAGGGTTCTCGGTGGTTTTACCAAGGAGGACTCTAGACTTTCTACCTTCCGTCCCAGCATAGAGCCCAAATGTATGGCATGTAGGGCTGAGGTCAGCACCCTGAAGGACCATTCCAACTATATACCCACCTCGTTGACATATTAAGTGGACAGATGGCTCTTTAGTTCTAGACCTGCTGATGTCTTGAGCGGGACCACCCAACAACACGGTCCGCCCGGTATAGTACTGTACAGTATGGCATCCTATTTGTTTGCTTGTTATGTGGCATATTGCCGAAAAATGTGATATGTTTGATCACAATACATGTCTGTCTTTTCTTTTCCTATGTTCAATAAAATAAAAATCTTAAATGGAAAAAAAAAAAATAACCAGCCTTGGTCTGTACTGCGGCCAAAGGAAAATAACGTACTAGGTAAATATAACCTCTGTTAAATGGACAGTTAATGGTAGAGCCTGGTAAAATTAGTCACCCACAGGCTTCTGATACATATTGGTAATCCGAGTGGAAAGATCTCCTGCCGTTTCTGCCCACATTGGCCACCTCCCACCTATTTGCATTCGCTATGGTATAAATAACAGAAAAAAAGCATTGTGTGTGGAGATGTCATCACAAGAGTCCCTGAGAGATAAAGGCAAGCTTCAGGTGATTTCATTTTATAGCATATTCCACAAACTGAGATGAAAATTTTGGATGGATTACATAGAGCTTACCTGCGGAGGTTTTTCTGGCCTCTGAAAAAAGTCACAATAAATATAACCAAGTAAGCCTTCATTTTCATGTACAACTGCCTGGCAAAAAAAAAAGAAAAGAAGTCTTATTTTATTTACATTGGATAGATATTCTATATTCTAGTATTCATACTATCTTTGTTAGAAACCAGCAGTCTTGGAAACACAGTTGGCCGCCCATCCATAATACAATATATGTACATATTTCATTTGTATTTTTATAGGATTGCTCAAACTGTCTCATTAGATAATGCCACAGACTACATTTCATATACAAAATCATTTACTGGCTGATCTAATTATAATTAGCTGGCATCTAGAATATCTTTTTATGTATTGTGCTATCCAGATTACAGCAGAAAGTTTTGCAAAAGTAATTTTTCAAACTGCAAGGTCCTTATGTTTCAAAGCATGTAATGGAGGGACTGCTTTTGTAGTCCACAGTAGCAAGAGTCTGCTATTGGAGAAGGGGAGCAACTGGGCTGTTCCTACTATTCTAACTATAGATCTTACTGCCCAACAATACCTAAAAGAGGACAAAAATCAGAGAATGTTCAGCCAATCAGTATGATTCTCATTACATTGGGTAACATTTATATGTAGCTCTTTCTGGCCGTGGCAAAAAAGTCCCTGCCCCAGTTTTCTTGAAGGCAGAGTCAATTGATCGATTTGGATCCCACCTCCACAAGGCTGGTAGAACTCTGGAATTTCCATAGAGTTTCCTTTCCAAAAATATACTGTAAGCGTGTCCACAATAACTGATGTATTAACAGAATAACAATTTTATTGTCACATTGATAATCTAACTCACATGTATATAAGAGCCTATCAATTCTCTATTCGGTTTCCATAATAAAAATCAAGCTTTGTTTTTCAACTGGTTACTGGAAGGGAGAATAAGTTAAAGCCAAATTGAGGGGTCAGGCAGGCCAATAAATGGACCAAAAGGCAATTTTTATAGGAAAATAACGTGTTTTAGGTCGTAACATTTGACTTTACTTTTTTATTTAATTGATACTTTACTGATGGTCAGAGGACTATGGGATTTCTAAAGCATAGTTAAAGCGGTTTGCCTTCAGACACTCTCACTCTGATTGTAGGGAACTTTCTGAATACGGAAAAGGGAGGGGAAAGAGTCACTGATCCGCTCTTCCGGTTGTGTATGTAAATTTCAGCTCAAGCTATTAAGCTCTGTAAATGAAAAGAGGAGCTAATAAGTCTGGAAAAATGTGAAATGGAGATGAAAAGCTCAATTTGCTTGCTGGTGGGATACTGCTAAATACAATGCTAACCTTGTATCTGCAATACTTCAATACTTTTTTTGTTTTCACCAAAATACAGATAAGCAATATGTGGAAAAAACATTATGCATTCCATTTCAGCAAGAGCATGGTGCTCCACGGACAGCAATGCAAAAGGCTTCAAATAAAAACAGTAGTTAGCCTGCTGTAATTCTTCAGGAGCTACTTGTCTCCTGGGGCATTGGTATAATGGTATATTGGAATATTTAACTCAGATTCTAAAATATAGAGAAATTATTGAAGAGTTACCAGCTTCCTGACATCTTCGGACCAGACTTCTCCCTTCTCTGGCTGCTCAGAATATAGAGAGGTGCCAAGGAGTTGGTTAAAAAGAGAATTTAATCCTTCCATGCAGGCACCAAGAGAGAAGAACGGTGAATATAAGCTTGGTTCTATATTATACCTATGGAAGACAGACAAGAGTGGTATAATTATTGGAACATCATGTATAGGTACCCTGAATGATGAGCACATAGGCAAGCATTTGCCTACCTAACAAAGGACAGGGAGACATCTGCTTGTCCTGCCCTGGCCTGCTGTAAAGCTCATGTGATAGCAGCATATGCTTAGTAATACTGCCCTAACTTATTTACCAACAAGCTGTAAGAGCTCTGTGTGCAATTTATGAATTTTATGAATTTATATAGCGCCAACAATTTACGCAGCGCTTTACATACTGTACATTCATATCAGCACCTGCCCACAGGGTACACACAATCCAAGGTCCCTATATCGCATGCATACATACACACATATACTAGGGCTGATATAGACATGAGCCAGTTAATCTATGAGCATGTCTTTGGAGTGCGAGAGGAATCTGGTGTACCCAATGTGCAATAAATGCACCAGAGATCTGAAGGCCAGAGATCTGGTTATTGTATAGTAAGGAGGTCAAAAAGAGCCTGTCACAAATCATACTTGAATTGAAAGCAAAAATTAGGCAGTTGGTAGGCAACAAGGCCACATTTCTCTATCCCAAAAATGTATTTCCAAGCCCTTTTAGCCAAGGATATCCACTCAAATCTGAAGGTACCTTCAGACACTCTGGAACTTATTCTTACAAATTCAAGAAGGGAATAAACAAATCATCTACTACCCAAAATGACCTATACACCAAAGGCTACATTTACTTTAACAAATGTCAAAAAACTCCCAAAGATTTTAGCAATAAGAGCTGAACGAATCACATCATTGAAAATTATGTAGGCACTGGCAATAGGTTTGCTTGACTTTTCTCATATTTCATATCTACTGTATTTACTATGTATTTGTTTCAGTCACGCCATAAACATGTTGTTTCAACAAATGTTTATTTAAAATAAAATTATGATCATAATGCTAAATAACACATCCATCAGTTCTTGCACTGAACATGCTTGATTTTTAACTTGCTGTACACACTTTTTTGGGGAATTTAGCAGAATCCCAATAAACAGATTTAGAATTGGCATATGCAAGTCAATGGGACAAAAAAACAACCAACAAAAAGTGTACAATATTCGAACAAATCTTAATGCAACTTTTTCTACTTCTATACAAATTTTTAACACAAATTATAATTTTCCGATACATTGGGATTCATATCCTATTTCCCCAACATTATGCCAGCACCCAGTTAAGGAAGCAGTAGATGCAGACCAAAAGAGCCAAGATTTCAGACATACCAGGTTTGGCAAGACAGTGAAACTACTATATAAACAGGAGCTTAAGAGGAACTCCAGGAAACAAGTAAAACCAACTAATAAACTAAAGCACTCCAGGCACGCTTAAAGTGACACTAAACTCATTAGTTAAATCTTAAAAATGCATTCAAGTACACTATTAACAAAAACGTATCTTATTTGTGTATCACTCAGCTGTAGATCCTCAAATCATCTCTCACTGTCCTTCCTTCTGGAGGGTGGCTACTTTTGTTCCCCATAGTCCCTGTGTGTGTTGTAAACCCTCTTTGTCAAGCCTTAGAGGGTTACCCTCGAAACGCCTTGCCGCTAACTCATCCTACAGGGGTGTCTCACTACATAGCACATCTCCCTCGGACTCACGAGCATCGACCGACACCGTTCACTGGACTTTCTAGCGTTCGTGCCGCACACCACACAGCAATACACTGCTCAGTGCGGATTCCAGCTGCCGGGCAGGTCTCCCTCTCCTGCTTAAGGTGCCGCGGCTCGGCCCGGCCAGCCGAGGACGCGGCCTGGGGATATCCTGGGCATTTCAGACCTTCCTGTCCGGTAATATATAGGCCAACATTGTTGAGCATACGGGATTGCAGGGATCATATGTGCCCATCCATGACATCGCAACCATAAGTTATACACTTACCATTTCAATTCCAACTATCCTGCCATTCACAGCAGGCTGCTCAGCATCTAATCATTATCTCAGGTAGTTGCGCTCTTCTATGTATTTTTTCTGTTGAACATGTTGCACGGGGCTCCTCTCCCGGAACCCGCGTCATTCTCCCTCGTCATCTCATGAATAATATTGTTAAGAAAGTGACCTTAAAGCATTAGTTTGTATTGCTTTAGAAAAAATATCAGTAATTGGTATCTGCGAGTACTTGATCAAAAGTATCGGTACTCGTACTCGGTCTTAAAAAAGTGGTATCAGTGCATCCCTAGTTTTAACTATTGAGTTAATGTCACTTTAAAATCTACTCCATTTACCTGAAGTATAAACCACTGTAGCCAAATTTAGCAAACTTCCAATGCCATGAGGTCACATGCTTCTGTGCAACCTCCCTCTTCGTGGACCACAGCGAGTAGTGTTGCAGCCAATAAGAGGCAATTACCAGGTGGGCTAGGTCCCCTGATTTAATGTAAATGCATTCACTAGGAATGTAGCCTTACTTTTCATACCTCACCATTGCTTGTCGGTTGGAGTTTCTTTTAAACCGGTATTTTCAATTTTTGGTAGACGCTGAAGGGATAAGCCACCTGACAATTTCTTATATTTCTTGGGGAATCTATTGGGGAGATCTCAACGCTTAAAAATATATTTCCACTTTTGCAGCCAAATTGGGATAACATCTGCTTTACATATGTTCCACTTTCACATTGCATAACTTAAAAAAAAAAAGTATTTAAAAAATACAGCTTCTACGTACGATCAAATGTGGGCAGTCGAGGACAGATACACATTGGCTGCATCAGTATGGACATACCTGGGATTCCTGCTGCAAGGATCCAGAGGTTCTTTTTGCAGGATTCCCCAGCAGCAGCTTGGCTCACCATGTGCATGGGGCCTTAAGCTCCTGGTTCTGCACACCTGCTGTGGCCATTGTCAGAGGATTCCACTCTTCTAGCTGGATTTATTTTACATTACGGACAGGATATTAACGTGAAGTCCTGGGCCCCCTTGGTGGATGGGAACACCCAAAACCAGAGGACAGAAATAGGGACAGTCAGAAAAGATATTGCAGGGATATCTTGCTGTTGAAGTATCTTTAGGTTTTGGAAGACTTTTTGCGTAAGCAAGGGGCTAACTCAGTCCACCCCACTATAACTAAAACATCACTTTCTGATGGACTGGCATTGTTAGACCAACTCTGGCATGATGTCACACATGGCTTTATTTACTTGAATACACTTAAGAATCAAATTAACCCCTTCATGACTGAGGCCTTTTTTTCATTTTTTGTACCCATGTTATATTCCACATTTTAGGCCTGAAAATTACTTAAAACCCCCCAACATTATATATTTTCTGAATGCCAAGACCCTATAGAATAAAATGGTGGTAGTTGCAAATTTTTTGGTTGATCAGATTCCCAGTACCAGTTGTAAGAATATCATCACTGACTGTCTTAATAATTACAGCTAGTCTGTTGCCCAGGCTTCTGGTTGGCAGGAGACAACCTCAAGATGTTTGACATCTGTGCTACTTCTCTTTAAGCTTGTTCTTTTCAGCCACTGCCAGGAAAATAGATCTCTTATTGTGAGCTCAAAATTCCATCATCACAAAAAGGTCAAACAGACTTAAAAGACAACCAAATGTATTCAGACCGAAAAATATTATTTTTAATAGACATTAAAGGGTCACTATGATTAAAATAATGGAACATGTTCATAGCACAAAGCTCATTCTACCACAACTGAAAGTCCATTTTAAGACTGATCCACATACTGTATGTGATAGTACATAATGCTTTCTTAGCTCACACCCTCAGTTCCATCTTTTTTGATCCCCCAGAGCATACAAAGCACATACAAATACACACATTTCCTCCTCCCAGTAACCGATAGCTTTTTATGTGCTCTGCTGACTGTTTAGCTCACAAGATTTCTAACATGATCAATAGGTATTTTTTTTGCACTTAATTGAATATAATAAAACACTTTTAATGGGATTTTTAACAGACCAAAGCCAAAAGAAGTTCAATAATAGAATTTACATACGCAAGTAAGCATTTGAAATTCTTGATTTTTCCTGGTTTTATTTTCAATTTTTTAAGTTGATGACAGGGTATCCGTAAGGGAGAAGCCCAATGAGCAAAAAACACACCTCCTTCCATTGCCTTTTCCTGTAGACAGTGAAGACATTCTGTTCTGCTTTCCATATTCAACTTCAAAGATAAAGAACATCAGCACTCAAAGCTTTTTCTTTCTGCTATTTGTATCCAATTTCCAAAAAGTACCATGCCCAACAAATGACTCTCCACAGCAAAGCTCCTGTGTGCATGCTCAGGAGCTACATCATCAGAAGCCACCCAATAAAGGGGATGGTAGATGACCCTGAAGTAACAGAGGAGGAGATTGTAGTAGAGGGGGACTGAGAGCCTAAGATTGGTCAGCGCTGGAGGAGGGAACACTCATAAGGTAAGTGTGCCATAATATGCCAGTATGCTGTGCATATGTGCACATTATGGCAATGGCTCACCTGCCACAGCGGACTTTACTTGTGCTTTAAATCATGTATAGCCTAAGAACAGAAACAAAACAGTATTGAGGGGTCCTTCTTGTTTGTTTCAAATTTTTATGACATTCAAGTAGTGTATGGTCAGCTTTAAAAGAAGTATACTATTATTTCATAATCAAAATGTACAAGGAAATCTGTACTGGGAGAAACGTTGCAATTATATGCTTCTCCTACAGTTAGTTTTACCCGCTGTCTTGTTGATCCAATGGCTGCAATATTATCTAAGCCACTTAGAAGAGGTTGCAATTTCGTATTATGATTCTACTTGCTGCATACTTGTTCTGGGTCTCTGACAAGTATCAGAGGATCGGCTTGACAGCAAAGCAAATAGTAATGGCAAAGTTTTCTGTATCAGGTGGCTGTGGCATGTCAAAAACACAATGGATAGAAAACATACCAACCAAGACATGTCTGAGCCCTTTCTACTCCAGTGGGGTACCCATCAGGGTTGCTCCCCTCACCATTGCTGTTTGCTATAGCTATGGAGCTATTAGCTGACTCTATCTCACAGTCCCTTTAAGTTGGGAGTATTAGCTGGGGCCACCTGGAGAAGAAAATATCAGTGTGCATGGAGGATGGCTCTGAGCCCTCTTTTCTGGCCCTTCTGCACATTGTGGAAGACTTTGGGAGAGTCCTAGACCTGCAAGTTGGATGAGTTAACTCTACTGCCTTCCCATAGGCCCCTCGAGACCTTATGATTTTGTTTTCCACTCCCAACTCCAAACTATCACCCAATTTAAATAGTTGGGGATTGTTATTCATAATGACCTTACCCGGTACAAGTCCCTTAAGTTATTGCCCATATTAGATCAAATGTAATCTAGGTTCAACATTTGGAGCTGCCTGCCTCTGAACCTTATTGTCCACACTAGTCTTAATAAAACAATTTTTCTTCCTCTACCTCTCTCATGTACCGTATGTTCTGGTGGAGTTTTCTTAGCTTTTGATGCCTTTAAAGATCAAGCAGAATTGGACAACAAATTCTTTTTTTTAATTATCCTGTGTTGCTTCATGCTATCTGGATTCGATTTGGCTCTCTCTTTAGCTCCCTGTTGGGAAACTATTTTACTCAAATAGAAAAGTGAACTTCAACTGTGCAGCAGGAGCTTTACCAGGCTAATCTAGTAAATAAATAGGAATATATTTAAGGGTAGAGCATGCCCATCATTTTTTGCAGAACATGGCAACCTTGGTTGCACTCTTCTGCAACTTCCTTTGGTACTATCGCCTCTAGCTGCAGCCTCAGACTTCCCTAAAGTTAAGAGTTAATCTCTCTTTATCATCTTGATAGGAATTATTTAAATCGCTGTACTGGCCAGAGAGTGTCAAACAAAGGGCACATGTAGCATGGATGGTGTGTGTGTGTATATTGCAATATATATTAACATTTCTAGTCCTATTACTTCCCCCCCTTGCCCTCCTCTCTTCTCCCACCCCCCTCCTATACTCTAGAGCTATGTTGAGTTGCTCTTGTTTTTTTAGGGCTCTGTGTAGTCCTACTTCCTATGAATCTTTGTTTGCATAGCGGTTGTTACAGCTTTGATCATTTATATACAGCTTTTTTGTAACTATGCAAGATAGCTGGAGACACATAACAATCCAATCATAAAATCTCTGTCCAAGCCTACCTAAACAATTTATATTTAATCAAGTAGGCCCCTATGCTAGATACTGTAGTTGTTGACAAATCTAAAGGAGACAAAGTTTGTGTGTAAATACGTGTTAAATGTTAACTGATAAAGTACTGATTTAAATGCTCATAGTGAACAGCGTAGCCACTTTTCAATACTGCACAAGAAACACAGGAAAGAAGAATCTGGACAAGGTAATTTCTCCAGGCACCGAATATTAAAAGACATTATTTCTCTAATTCAGAGAAAAGAAACTGCATTAGTCAGAGATGTATATTGCATTCACTGCCTCCCGTACACTAATTTTCACGGCTCTTAGCAGATGGCTGTCAGTGTTCCCGAGGCCAAGCAATTACTGTAACTTTTCTATAACACTGTGATTGTGCCGGCTTTGCCTGTCTGCCTCCAAAGTTTGTTAAACATGCAGTTACAGGATTAGAGGCTTCAAGCTAGAATAGTTACAGAAAATGACATGCAGAGAATCAGCGGGGTTGTATAACTTCTATATGAATCATTTGCTCATTATAGGTTCCTCTTTCCGCCTCAGGTTTCAGATTAAGACGATGGAGGTGGGGAAGGTGGGGAAAAGTATCTACAAAGATGATGAGACAAGCCTAGTTTGTTTAGATGTAGATTATTCTACTTTTCCCTCGACACATTACTTCTAATAGGTCTGGTTTCCTTCACAGTCTTTTCATATTTTCTTTTTTTGTGTGTGTGTGCACTTTATTTTCTCTTTTCATCTGGATACAAAAATAAAACCAATACTTGCTGGAACCCAGACAGATTGTACAATTTTATTTTCCTGTAGCTGTACTGTAGCTTTAACAACTACTCTTTGTTAAATCAGCATACTGCATATTTGTTGTACAGCGGAGCAATATTCAACCCACAGTAGAAATGTTCTCAATTCTGGCAAGTGTCACCTATTAGACACTCTTGCCAAGTTGTGTGGTCTCATTCATTGACTGTCACAGGTCGGCTCAGTAGATCGGGAGGTGAGCGAACATATACCGGCGTTCGCTCACCTCTCGATCCTGTCACGCTGTCTGCCGTGACAGGGGAGGGGCTGGATTCCCCCCCTCCACCAGCGCTGAATGGTGGAACGGACGGGGGAGGGGGCCTATCTAGAGGCAGAGCCAGCTGTCACTCACGCAGCTGGGCGGATCTCGACATCGATGTCGGGATCCGCTCAGGCTGCGGAGTCTCAGTATACCGCGAGCTGCAGCTCGCGGTATACTGAGCTTAGGGTAGCGGGAGGACACTAGTTTGTGTCCTCCCGTTACCCTGAGGAGAACTATGGGGAAAAAGCCCTGACCCCATAGTTCTCCTTTAATGCATTCTCTGCATTAGGATAAAAACGGCCCAGCACCTTTTTTCTACCTCAGTCCCCCCAGACTTACCTGTCAGCTACGCTCATCCCCGCTGCTGGTCACGAAGCGATCCTCTGTTCCCCGAAATTCCGGGTTGAGGGGGGAGGATATTGATGGCAGATGAGCCATAGGCTCCTTCTGCTATCAATCAAAGAGGGAAGGGGCATGGCCTGTGTGTGTCTATGGACGCACACAGCCACTGCGGAAACGAGCGGGCACGCATGCCTCCATTAGAACGATGGTGGCACCCGTGCAGTGGGCGGAGCGGAGCGGGGACCCACCAGAAAACGAGAAATGAAAACCTTTAAAAGAAAGGTTTCATTTTTTTAATGCTTCTTTATTTTTTTTTATGATTCTTTAATTTTTGTATAAAACTTTTTTTTTTTTTTAGAGTACTGATCTCCCTTTGATCTCCTGTTACAGAGCCGTGCCGGTCCCGGCCGCATCGAGCACAGCGGATTTCGGGACCAGCAGTGACAGCTGCTGGTAATGCAAGCGATCGGGCGTCTCGAAAAGTGAGGGTGGCAGTCAGGACTGTCACTACCGGACAAGCAGGCCCGAAAGGGCCTTTTCTGTCTTCATTGCCTGACATTTACCAGATCCCGCCCAATCATATTCCAGATAAACACACAACAATTTTAACAGAGGACATCTGCATCACTCTAGTGGCAGGGGTATAGATGCAGCACTTAGTTTAAACTGTTGACCCTTATAGAAACCCTGGACATAGCATAGAATTTGTATTTAGCACTACTGTGCCCAGTTTGAACTTATCACATTGTATGACAAATTTAGTGGGAACGGTTTTAGTTATGTGCCTGCTATATGTCCAACATTCTTCTGTAAGTGGACAGTTAGATTTACTAAATGGATTTCAGATTGAAGCTCCAAACCAGAGGTTAAAAAGGTATTCCCATGCAAGATCAAGTAGATGTTTATATGGAAGCCCCCAACACGTTTCTAGGGTCAGAACTCAGCCCCTTTATTAGGGCTATAAAAATATAACAAAAAGGACTATATAGGTATAGTGTATGAATTTTCATATTGTTAAAACCCATACACGAAACTTGTTTATATATTCCCTTTTAAATTATTGTAGCCCTGATAAAGGAGGTGAGCTCTGGCCCCCAAAACACAATGGCCCTTTCATATAACCTTCTACATTATCTTGCTTTGGAAAAAATTCACATCTGTACTGCTAACCTGTGATACAGTGCTTCAATCTCAAATCCATTTGGTTGCATCATAAACCAAGGAAACTGTGGAGATCCTTTAGTGTGTAGAAGCCGCCAGCACAGAATCCAGGCACCCCATGAAAGCGCCAGTACAATACTATTGGAGAGAAACATCAATAGTGTAATCTAAGGGTTCCAGTGATACTTATTAATTCCTTTAAGTTGGAGATTCACTGACAGCTTGAAAAAAGCTGCCTTGAGATAGCGGAGAGTTGGCTTTATGTATGGGGTAATTGTTTCTTTGTCATTGTTAGGAAACACAATCCCAGGCACAGGTTAGAATAAGGTGATATGCATTTTTATTTTTGCCCGTTAACATCGTTTCTCTTCTGTGTTCTTGTTATATGCTAGCGCCATCTGCTGTCAAACATTCGGCACAAGAAATGTTGCATGACAACACATAGAAAGAGTGTCTATCATATTCTACAGCAAGCTGCACTGAAGTTGTGTGCACTTATAATTGGGGACTACAAGCAAATGATGGCACTATATATAAGAGAAAAAGGAAAACAACCATACGTAACTTACCGTATACCAGTCTTTAGGAAATAATATTTCCTAGTGCCTGGAGTCTAGCCTTAAATTGGAATGAAACTGAAACCAGTACCTCTCATAAAACTGAGAAGAAATGCAGATTTGACCCAACCAAGAACTGCATAGTGTTTGAAAGACTCGCAGTAACGTCTCAGTTTTTAGAAATTCTCCCACTGAGAATCCAGCACAGAGAAAGGAGCCAGTTGCTGAAAAGTTTGTGTCACTCAACAGTACAGTTATGAGTCTGCTAAAATCCTTTCTAAACATAACTGATCTGGAGAGAATTGTGTAGAGATTGACTTAAACACTAGACCTTACCTCTCAGCGCGTAAAACACCAGCGTAATAAGGCGGATCCCAAGGCATCAGTCCCTTATAAATAAAGTATGCAAATCACTCACAATAAAATAATGACAAAACTCTAAAATCCATCATACAGTCTAAAATATCACCCTATGAGCTTGAAGGGGTCAAATGTTCTCTATATGCTGTGTAGAAAAACCAAGCTACTTCCATCCCCCCTGGCCCCCGCTCTTCCCTCCTCCAAGCTAGTAGATGAACAGTTACTGCACTGTCCTTGGTGATCTTGTACTGGGCAGGAAGTTTAGGGAAGCTAAGCGGAGAGACTTGGAAGCAGCTATTCAGAAACATGATGATTGTAAGTATTTGGGCAATGTATATTTGTTTGAAATGGATGCATTGTTGAAAAAAGTTTGAGAGTTTAACACTACTTTAACAAATCTGTCTCGCAAACCACATGTAGCACATGTAGCCAAAAAGTTACTACAGTATAATAAACAATGACATTGTTGCCGTCAGCTCTGCCCGAGTTCTCCTTTGCTGGACTACAGAACTCTGCCTGTCCCTGCAGTTCTTTGTCCCTCTTAAACATGCATCCATTATTTTCTTTCCCAGCAAAACAATCCTGTTGCCTTCATTGTCACATGACAGCATCCGAACTCCCCAATTAGCTGCGGTTTCTGACGTGTTATAAAGTTTTACCAATTACACTTACTAAAGCGTGGGAGCAGCGAGGCTGCGGCTATGCAAATAAGTTTGGATGTTGTTTTTCCCAGCCGACTGACTGGACACAGGATCCCTTAATTCCTGTAATCTACTGTATACATAATAATGAGTGGTATGCCACCTATTCACATCTGCATATTGCAGTACCACAAGCCACAATGAATACTTAACCATACGTTGCTGCAACATGCACCATCGTACGATCTTTGCTGTTATGTGGCACGGAAAGCACTATTACAATGCACATGCGATGGCCTGAATTTAAAAAAACAAAGTATCATATCTGATTACTGGGCTGGTGTCATGCGTTGGCAGTCCTTGAATGGGCTGCTTTGATGGAACGCATGTTAACACATGTTATTGCAACACAGCAGCCAAGAGGAATGTGAAAGCTTATGATATAAACTTATTTTTACTGTTGGGGAATGGAAATATTTTGGAAAAATTTACTGGGCCCTGAACATAACACTCTTTCTTACCGGGTTCGTGGGATTCAGCTTCATTTTCATCTCTGTCATCATTTCAAAGTCTTTCAAGGTCCTGAAAAACATGCACTAAAATGAGCAGTGTGCCTAGCAGTGTCTAGACAATGGGCATGCTAAAAACCAAAGTCAGCAAGACATCAAAGCAATAATCCTTTGTTTAGTTCCTTTATTTGGCGATAAATACATTTTACTTTGAACTAAATACAACTGTTGATTAGCTGTTAGCTCTCTTTGTGCTGGGTTCTATTCCCAATTTGACATTGTGTACAAGTTTTAATTTTTGCTCTACTTTTTTCTAGCTGCTACAAGTCTCTGCAACTGTCCATATCAATACAGGCAGGTAATCGATGTTCAGCCTAAGCCCTCATTCACACATCTACTCCCAGAGAATAACAGGCTGCTGCGCACAATCACACGCAGCACCTGTCCTTCTCGGGAGCTGCCCGATACGGCCATGCACGCAGCATGGATCACCCGTGTGAATGAGGGCTAAAAGGGCCCTGGTCAGTGTGTTTGAATAAATCTGGCATTAGATTATTTAGATTGTAAATTCCTGTGGCACACGGGGCAAATCTGAGAGAACCCAATATTTCCTGTAAAGCGAAAGCTGTCATAGCTCTACACATGAATGAAATAAATATAACTGGTGAATGAAAAGTTTTCAGCTGTGACCCTGTGTAGTAGTAGTGTCACTACTGGCATTTTGGAGGGACCATATGCTTTTTGACACTGTATTGATCTAATAGCTAAGAACAAAGTACCTTACTGGTATATATTATTATTTTTACATAGTATTTATATAGCACCAACAGTTTGCGCAGCACTTTAGAATATAAGGAAGACATTACAATCACAATACAATTCAAGACAAGACGGTAAGGAGGGCTTATAGGGATTTTGTTCAGATTGTGAACAAACTACATGCAGATAAATTCCAACTCTAGCAACAATCTATTGAAATTAACTGAGTGATTGATGTCCGTATTACTAATGAAAAAACAAAACAAACGACAAACGCACTCAACAATTTGTTACCAGTTATACAGTAAGGTGCACACGAAATGGGCTTTGAACAGAGTTAGGACCGCACTATAAGAGGTGCCTTGGCGCGGCAGTGCGGCTTACACATCCTTTGCAGAAGACGTGTATCCAAACCTCTGTCATTGTCCTTAGTGGTGAGACAAGTTGTTTTACATGCTAGTTTGTGAGTGTGCCATGATGCCTTTCTACTGTTCTACTGTTCAAAGCCCATTTCGTGTGCACCTTACTGTATAACTGGTAACAAATTGTTGAGTGCGTTTGTCGTTTGTTTTGCTTTACCGATTTGGTGCAGCGACGCATGGGGTTTCTCAGCTGCCAATGGGATGTGCGGGATCCCTTGTGTGTTTCTGTACCTTTAAGGAGGTGTATCCAAACCTCTGTCATTGTCCTTAGTGGTGAGACAAGTTGTTTTACATGCTAGTTTGTGAGTGTGCCATGATGCCATTCTACCGTATTACTAATGAAACTTACCGCTTCCGTAATTTGCTGGATAGTTTTTCAAGGAATAACATCACATTTTCTATCAAAAATATGAGAAAAACTGTTAGCACAAGGTTTCTGTCTTCTATCACTTAATTTTAGTGTATTTGTTTCTAAAAATACTGGTTTAACCAAAACTGAGCGTTTTCATACTTTGTGTTAACCACTGGCTGCCCCGAGCAATCTCTTACCATTTGCACACACAGCTTCAAACTCCCAAACAATGATATATTTTCTGAAAGCAGAGGCCCTGTAGAAGGCTAGTTGCAATGTTTTATGTTGCATGGTATTTGTGCAAATGTTTATAAACCAGTATTTTTAGGATAAAATAGACTAAAATGAAATTTAGTGCACAGACACAGAATACCCAGTTTTTTGGTAAAATATAAAAAGACGGGGTCACGTCGGGTAAATAGATACCAAACATGTCAAACTTTAAAACTGCGTTCACCCGTGAAACCACAAAAAACTACAATACCCAAAATTTCCCATAGGCGACGCTTTAAAAGCTTTTATCATTAGTTTAGTGTTAACAGTGATTAATGGCCCTAGAATTATTGCTCTCACTCCAACGTTCTCGGCGATACGCAAACATGTGTGGCGCAATTTTCATTTTTGCATGTAGGCGCACTGATACTTGTTTGCATATGTGCATGCACGTGGGGGGACTGTAAAAAAAATGTTTTTGCATTTTTTAATACGTTACTTTCATTTTATTTTTTATATATTTCACTTTATTGCTATCACATAGGGGGGCTAATAAGTCTCCTATGCAATAGCAAATAGGATGTGACAGGTCCTCTTTATGGAGACATCAGGGGTGTATCAGACCCCTGTCACCTAGGGACCCCAAAGAAGCTGATGAAGCCGAGATCTGCTTTACCAGCTTCTTCTCTTGTCTCTAAGAGCTGGAGAATGTGTCCAGTGACACTGAAAGTGATGTAATACTCATCACTTCTGGGTCCAGTGATCGGAGGAGAGTTCAGTGGCTAGAATCCTGCTGATCTCAATCAGATCTGTCAGGGAAGACCCACCGTGCCGTTCCCGTCCGGGGGACAGCTGAGCCCTGGGAAGCCAGTGGAGGGGGGCACCTCTATCAAAGGGACACAATGTGGAACAAGACATGGTAAGTCATTATTACAAATCTGCTGCAGGGATACCACAGGCAGTACTGGTGACTAGCCCTTTGTCCACTTGCTTAGTCCTTTTGGGGCACAGCTTCCAAGGCACAGATATTTAATGCTTAATTTTTTTCTGAATATGAACATAACACACGCTACACTCCTATATAGTGTGTACTAAGCAAAGGTACAGGCAACAAACCCTAAAATGTTGCCATTGTTTGATCACTGCAAGCCGCTAACTTAAAGTAGTATTAAACAAGTAAACTTTTTTTAATAATTAATCCAGATCAAACAAATATACACTCACCGGCCACTTTATTAGGTACACCTGTTCAATCGCTTGGTAACACAAATTGCTAATCAGCCAATCACATGGCAGCAACTCAATGCATTTAGACATCTAGGACGTGGTGAAGAGGACTTGCTGAAGTTCAAACCGAGTATCAGAATGGGAAAGAAAGGTGATTTAAGTGACTTTGAACGTGGCATGGTTGTTGGTGCCATACGGGCTGGTCTGAGTATTTCAGAAACTGCTGATCTACTGGGATTTTCATACACAACCATCTCTGGGGTTTACAGAGAATGGTCTGAAAAAGAGAAAATATCCAGCGAGCGGCAGTTGTGTGGATGAAAATGCCTTGTTGATGTCAAAGGTCAGAGGAGAATAGGCAGGCTGGTTTGAGATGATAGAAAGGCAACAGTAACTCAAATAACCACTCGTTACAACCAAGGTATGCAGAATACCATCTCAGAATGCACAATACCTCGAACCTTGAAGCAGATGGGCTACAGCAGCAGAAGACCACACCGGCTGCCACTCCTGTCAGCTAAGAACAGGAAACGAAGGCTACATTTCGCAAAGGGTCATAATAGGTGGACAATAGATGACTGGAAAAACTTTGCCTGGTCTGATGAGTCGCAATTTCAGCTGCGACATTCAGATGATCAGGTCAGAATTTAGCGTAAACAACATGAAAGCATGGATCCATCCTTCCTTGTATCAACGGTTCAGGCTGCTGGTGGTGTAATGGTGTGGGGGTTATTCTCTTGGCACACTTTGGGCCCGTGATGCCATCATGACAATATGGACCAAAACCTCTGAGGGAGATCAGCACTTTTCTAGCGGCTGATCTCCCCATCAATCACTGAAAGAAGAAGCAATGTATATTACATCACTTCTGGTTTCTGTGTAATTTCTCCGGCTGCTGGAGCCAGAGAAGAAGCTGGTGAAGCATGATCTCTGTGTCATGAGCTTCTTTGGCGTCTATAGGTGACATCAGGGGTCTATTAGACCCCAATGTTTCAATAAAGGGTATCTGTAAATGGCACCTTTTCAGACTGGGCTAGTGTAATGAGCGGTGTGCCTCAGGGTTCTGTGCTGGGTCCCATATTGTTCAACTTATTTATAGTCTCCATAAAGTCACAGAAAAACTAGATTTAAGCAAACACACTTTGGGTGTGCCTACATCCAAAAACAACGATTGTTGCTATATGTCATATCACTGCAAACTTTGGAGTGCAAGCAATCACTGTTAACTACTGGTAAGCAATCACTGCAATCACTAGGCCCATCAATCACTGTTAACACTAAATTGATGAGCAGTAAAAGCTCTTAAAGGGTATGGTCGTTTTTTGCAATTTTAAAGATTGACACGTTTCCTATCCATTTGCCTGACGTAACCCAAGAAATGTAGCTGAATACATTTTGGCTTAAATGTGTTTATTTACAATGTTTAAGAACAAAATGTTGGGAAAAGAGGCTTTTTTTTCAAATTTTTCTGTACTTTTTTCTTTATATAGTAAAAATGTTAAAAAAAATCCCAGTGGTGATTTATTACACCAGAAGAAAGCTCTATCTGTCCCCAAATTATATAAAATTAGTTTCAGTACAGCGTTGCAAGACTGAATAAATGTCAGTCAAAGTACCTCAGCGCTGATTACTAAAAAATAGGCTTTAGGGACTTAAAGGTATTTATAAATACTAAACAAAGTGCAATGTGCTTCTCTGCAGTTTTTCCAACTCGGCACTGGCTTATAACAGTTTAAAGGGCCAGTTCAATTACCCCAACCGGTTTTATATTTCTTATGGAACCCAGCAGCACAATCTCCCAGCCAATGTTCCTGGCTCTGCCCCTGCCAACTTTGGGCGTTTCTATCCCCCCCGCATTATCCAATATAAACAGGAAAGAACGGATCCCAATGCAATAGGCATGCCAGCTAAGGCTGGGCACACACCTTACAACCATCGCAAGACTTCTGTCTTGCGATGGTTGTAAGGTACTTAAAAAAACGTACGATCTGCCTATGTTGCATAGGCAGATCGTACTTGCGATGATCGCAAGCCACACCCCCTGAGGGGCGGGCTTCCGATGACCGCAATGCCGAACGGACAGTGTGCACTTGCGCACACCGGCCCGTACGGCTGTTATCGCACGGACATGCCACAAACCTGCCGAACATCGTACGATGCTCGGCGGGTTTTCGAACATGTCCGTAAGTTTAAAGTCGTGCGACCTTACAGTAGTAGAGGTCGCACGGCTTCCACACACCTTACGATCATCGTACGATCGCGGGATTTCCCGCGATTATCGTACGATAATCGTAAGGTGTGTGGGGACCCTAACATATCACCTTCACAATCCCTAACTGCCAATTTTGTGCTAGCAGACCATTTTACCTGGAGTCTTAGCTATAGTCCCAAGCAGTGCTCTGTGTGCAAAGGTCGGGTATCCAACAAGCTGGGCTAAATCATTCCTACTACTGAGCAATTCCTCCAAGCATGTCAACTGCCTGCCATTTGGGTAAAGGAAAACCTTGTAAGCTGCTTCCCGTACCTAAATAGAAAAAAAAACACACAAATATATATTTTCAGTAGTACTACAACCTATTCTAAACTCTGGCAACAAAATAAAAAAGCAATTAAAAAATTAGAGTAAAATAACACATTTCATTGATTTACCCTATATAGCCATACATTTGTGGACACGTCTCACACCTATGTGAGTTTAATAAACATTCCAGTCCACAACCTTAGGAATCAATATGTATTGACGACAACCCCCCATCCCTTGCTGCTTCAACAGCCTCCAATCCTCCTAGTAAAGCATTCCACAAGGAATATGCACCCAGTGAAGGTGCTGTTAATGCTACAGCAGGCAAAGGCATTTATTTGTGCATTTCCAATCTTGTGTCAACAGTTTGGGGAAGACCCTTTTATGTTTCAGCATGACTGGGCCCCTGATCCAAGACACAGTTTGATAATTTTGGTGTGGATGACCTTTAGTGAGCGGCACAGAACACTGACCTTAACCCAATAAACAATTTTTCACTCCTGTGAATAAGGCCTAAGTTGAGGCTGAAGCATTACAGCGGCACAGTGCTGTCTCTATATATGGAATTCCACATACCGATTTTTCTTTCAAATTGTATTGAACAAGATCCACCAATTCACATATAACAGAACAGAACCATTGCAAAATAACAACCACACACTTATTTATATACATATCTGCAAAAAGCAGATCTTCCAGTATGGGTTTTATCTGTGTTACATTAAAGTGACACTTAACTCAGGAGTTAAACCTCAAAAATGCATTCAAGTACCATAACTATTAACAATAAATGTGTTTTGTTTGTGTATCACTCGGCTCTAGATCTTCAAATCATCTCTGAATTGGTGCTGACACTGTCCTTCCTTCTGGAGGGTGGCTACTTTTGTTCCCCATGGTCACTGTGTGTGTTGTAAAGTAGTCACCGCTCCAAGCTCACTCCTGTGATGTACTACAATCTCAATACAAATTAGTAAACTAAACATGAAATTGTAGTCCATCTCTGGAGCGGGCTTGGAGTGGTGACTACTTTACAACACACAAAGGGACCATCAGGAACAAAAGTAGTCACCCTCCAGAAGGAAGGACAGTGTCAGCACCAATTCAGAGATGATTTGAGGATCTACAGCTGAGTAATACACAAATAAGATACATTTTTGTTAATAGATAAGGTACTTGATTGTATTTTTAGGATTTAACTTCCGAGTTTAGTATCACTTTAAAGTACAACTAAGGTCTAACCGTCTCAATTTAGCATGATATATCCAACAGGTCGGTTTTTCTCCTTTGAAATACATACGATCTTCCAAATTTTCCCCGCCTTCATCATTTTTGTGAAAATCTACTTTCAAACTTACAACCAGTGCTTCCACCACCTGAGTGTAAAGGGCGCTGTGGGCGGGATATCTAGCGCTTCACCTTGCATTCCAGAAGCCCTGTAATCGAATTAGGAAACTACATTTCTCAGCATTCATTGCAGCATTTGCGCAAAGTGAAGAACCACAGACTCACAGCCTGCCCTAGTTTTTCTTCTACTTTAGCGTGCCTACAATGCATCCGCCTCCACTCGAATAGCCCATTGTCACAGTTTGCGTCCACAGATCAATCAGAGGCTACAACATAGCGCAGTTGCATTGGAAACATACTGAAAATAATTTTTAAATGTGTGTAGTGACGCTTTACTGTACTTGTAAACAAAAACTGCTACAGGAGTGTAGTTGTATTGCTGCCCTACACAGATGAATCAATTAGTTTTACTTTAATGTAAACAGTGGCTGCCATTGTGATCTGTTAGAGAGCTTAGGACTTCTTAGGGTTTGGAAATCCTATTCTAAGCCTGTGCAATAAATATTTCCTCCACACTTACCAGATCACTGGGAGAATCTGCATATAAGCCACTGATTTGTAGGTGCTTTCCATCCCGGGCAAAGTGAGAGCGAATGTGATCAGGAATAGCATTTGTCTCAATCTTGTTGGGCAAGTTGGATCCCATTAGAAAGTCACTGCTCAGGTCTGCAATGACAACATTTAGGTTGACGGCCTTCTGACGCTGCAATGAAAAAACATTGATACCTTATGATATGACAAAGGCAGAAACATGGACCTAGCAACACAGATCTGTATATTTCTGCTAAATAATGTGTGTGTGCGTGTCCTATGGCTTTAAATAGTCCAAGGGAAACAACTAGATACACCGTTGAAAAATGGGTTTTTCTACTATTTAAATTGACAAATGATTTGTAATTCTGTTCAGCCAGTGTTGTGATTCACACGTCTCTGCTACCTTGTATAGTCAGAAAAACAACTATTCTGGGCAAGCTTTAACTGCTTACTGATAAACATAAATACAAACCTTAATGCCTGAACAATGTTTTGCAACTTTAGCATTTCTTGGTAAAACTGTAAATATCTTTAAAACTACTAAAGGGCTGATTTATAAATCTTCTGCCAAGCATATAGCGCTCACTACCGCCGCTAGATGGCTATGAGGAGCATAGACATTTCCTATGCTCCTTGGCTCTATCTAGTGGCAGTAGCGCCATGCGAACAGCATTCACCCAGCTATGATTTATAAATCAGGCTCTTAGTGTATCTAGGTGAATTATACTTGTTTTGTTCAGGACACATGGGGCTGTCATTTAATGGAAAATGTTAAGATTTTTTTTATTTTTATATTTACCTTTAATTTTTTTGCCATTACCATTACCCACCATCAAAAAAACCCTCAAAATAGATTCTCCTACTCTCGACTAGTGATGGGCTCGGGCGTGTTCGCAAGCGCCTCGTGCCGAGTCCGCCAGGAAGCTGACAGCGCCAATCACAGGCACAGAGACATTTCCGGATCTCTGCAGCTGCGGACCGGGAACATGTCTCCGTGCCTGTGATGGGCCCTGCGCGCTGACGGCTTCTTGGCGGGCTTGGCACAAGGTGCTTGCGAACATGCCCGAGCCCATCACTACTCTTGACATTCACGGCGACACCACATTTGTATTCTTTATTTTCTCTGCACCCAATGTATTTGGGGGAAGAAAAAAAAGTTTCAACTTTTGTCATAATGACCTATAAATGCTCAGCTCCAGTGCTGTCTAGACTGTCATTCACTGCCGCTGTCAATTCCTCCACTGCTTCCCCCTGTCCTCTTCATTCATTGGGCTGCCTTCGATAACACAACTACTGCACAAGTGCACAGGATTCACATTGTCCTCAGCACTTGGTTCCATTCCTGGCATATTGTAGATGACAATCCTGGGGTACTCCATTGCACAGCACATGCGTCACACAGTGTACCCCAGAAACAAAAAATGGCTAGACGTTAGAAGCAGACGTTTTCTGGTCTATTTTGCCAAAAAAACTTTGCTTGGTTTATTCAGCTTTAAAACTTTAAGGTAGGAATGCACCGAAATTTCGGTCAAAACTGGTACTATGGGCAAAATGTCGATAGTACTAAAACGGCTGAAAATGCAGTGCATACCTAGCTTCTCTCCTCCCCGCTGTCCTCCACTGCCTGTGTTAACAGAGGTAGAGGACACAGGGGCAATCCAGCTGCCGGCGCCCAGGGGGGAGGAGAGAAGCTGTCAGGAAGCCGAGCTGGGCGGTGACAGCTGTCAGGAGGCCGAGTGGAGAGCTCAGCTCCTGTGACAGGCAAGTCAGGATGGAGAGCGGAGTACAAAAACTCAGCAATCAGCAATGATCGCTGAGTGTTTGTAAATAACTGAGGACATAGTATGTTTACTGTGTCCCTAGTTATGAATGAACAGGAAGTGCTCTACATCACTTCCTGTTCATTCATGATTGTGGACATAGTACCTGATACTATCTCCACAGTTTATGAATGAACAGGAGCGCTCAGTATAGAGGCTTCCTGTTCATCCATAACAGGGGCAGCAGAAAAAAAGGAGGGCTCTGTGTGTTCAATTTCTTTTTCTGTTTTATAAGGGAAATATCAGTGGTCTGTTTAGACCCCTAATGTTTCCACAGAGCCCCCGACAGTAAAGTAAGAAAAAATAATAAAAAGAAATGAAAAAAGAAATTAACATTTATTAGAAAGATTGGGGGAAAAAAAGTAATTTTCGTTTTCGGCCTGACAAATTTTTTAATTTCGGTCTAAAAATTTTATTTCAGTGCATCCCTACTTTAAAGGTACCAATATGTGGATCTGCTGCTCTACTTTTAAGATTAGCAGAATCTATAGGTGGAACACACAGGTTGCGGAAAAGTCAATTTGTTATATGGTATCTCTGCTCGGCTATTTTAGGTGATTGTGTTGTTGTGTATAAGTAATGTAAAAAAGCACTGCTCACCTTCTCCCGATCCAAATGGATTCCACTGATCTCAAAATCAAATAGAAACAATTCAGCAACCCGCCTTTAAACAACAAATGAGAACAGATGATTAAATACAGCACAGACCTTCATCACTAGAGTTACCTTCCTTAGTACTAAGATTATTTTACACACTACAAAATTCATGACTGTACTATATATACTGGATGTCTCATTTTCACACTTGGGAAAATACAAGAACTTTGGGTTGCCTTAAGGGGTGATGTATTAGATACCTGGTTTCAGGATCTAAGGAATCCAAAACAGATTTGTTTTCTAGAAGTTCTCTTAAACTTTGACATAATTCCACATTGGTGTTCAACCTGCAACAAAATAAAAACTGAATCTGGGACATATCATTTTCCATCCCTTAATAAGTATGTTCAACATTGAAGAAAACAGTATGCATCATGCAGTAATTTAATGGCAGCAATTATGTCAGACCACATATCTGCATGGAGTTTGTAAATTCTTCTCAAGTCTGAATGAAAGATAAATAATGCTTCTGTATGACTGTATTATGGACATTGGAATGTAAGATCTGCTGGAGCATGGAAGTAAGTAGCAGACCTGACTGCAAAACATTTGACAAGCTTGTTCTAAGCCCAGCCACACAAATATCACATACACTGTAGGTGTAAGAAATAGCAACAACAAATGCAAAGTATGGAAGTGCGAGCAGGTTTGGAGCAGGTTTTAAAAATGTCTATATCACTGTTCATCAATATATTGATCGATCTATGAATAGCCAATTCAGATTTGGAAATCACAGGGGCTGATTATCACTGGATTAAAAGACAGGAAGTCACACGTTTGCAGCCAAGTTTGGAAACAGAAGTAAATTTATTTGGGATATATGATGTACTTAAAACAAAAATGCCAACTGCACAAATATATACAGGGGTGTGGAATTCCTAATGCTCAACGCCCAGGACATGTAGTTTTGGGTGCCGGGCAGGCATTTGTTTCTACATTTAGCCCTGCTTCAGGCAAGCAGGTCTAACTGTAGAGCGGGGGAGCAGTTTTGTACAAGTGATTTAAGCGGCTGTACAGCTGCTCAGATTTTTGTTACTTCAGAACACAGCCCATAACACAATATTATATTTCCAATGAATAATAAAAGCCAATATAGGAAAACAGAATGTAAGTCAGAAGGTTAGTAATGACATATAGCTATGAGAGCCACCTCTGTATTCTTGAAAGTTGAATATGATGCACACCTAGTGCGGTGGGTGACAAACCTGTGTAGTATGTGTACCACCTTCTGTTCCATGCATTTGTCTATAGCAGGGCTCCAAATTTCAAGTCCTGAGCTACTAGCCAGGCCTTAAGAGACACTTTCACACTTTCATTACACAATGTTGTTCAAGCTGCAGCATCTGGGAATGTACACATAGCATTCTGCTTTATTTTATACAATGGAACACATAAAAAATGTTTGCAGAAAACCATCCAGATCTGGTCTGGAGATGGTGTGAACAAACCCTAAGGCGCCTCTATGTCCCTATGCACAACCAGAAAGGGTTCCTGCCAATTCAGACATTTGCAGAGCTGATAGCTACATGAACAACCAACTTGTGGGTGAGAGTAAAGAGAGGAATGTCTCTAATGCATTTTAAAACGGTGGTTTTTGAAGCACACAAACAACCAGATTTAGATTCCACAAAGTCTCAGGAAAACAGACAGAGAAACCTACATGGCAGACCCCCTGTACAAAGGATTTAAACAGAACAAGGCCAAACGTATCTGAAAAAGAACAGAAAGGCCAGAAACCTGATTCTTGATAGCATTGAGAGCCAAACCCTGGTCCATACCCAGCTGCAGGAAGGAGCAGATTCATCCCATCCAGAAATACCTGAGGCGGAAGCCCAGAGACTCACACCACTGCTCTAACCTCACATTGCACCCTACACTTAACCACCACTGAGCAAAGCCACAATCTACCTTCCAAGGATGTAAAACATTTTACAGCACACAAGGAAACTGCTCCAAATGAATCTTTATGTTACACTGTAAAGTCCATAAAAGCAACACTCACTTACGTATCAGCCCTACTGGGCCTTGGTCATAGCATGGTTACCACACACACTACATAGGTTTTCTTATACAAAATCTGCCCTCCCCACCTGCATTCATGTGATTTACTTCAATTATAGAAAACACCCAATCCAAACACGTTAAGAACAATATAAAGCAAAAAAAGTAAATATCTTATACAAAGTGTTCCAAGCAGCAAACAAATCTAGGTTTTTTAATGACTGTAATAAAACATATATAGAACATGTTATAAATCCCCTAACATGTCATTGTTAGGGGATTTATGACTAAGGCCCAGTAGGGCTGAAACATGTAAGCAAGTGTTGTTTTTTTGGACTTAACAGTATGAAATAAAGATACATTTGGAGGAGATTCCTTGTCATCCTGCTGTAAACTCACACCATGTAAAGTATGCCTTCAATGTCCGATGACAGATCTTGCAGGAAGTAGGAAAACTAGTCCTTGGGACAGAAGATACAGATGATCTTGCACAGTGCTTATGGCCACCACATTCGTCTGGGCCAGTGCAGAATAATCACAGGAATGCCCTCCATCTTGATCATGTGTAGCAGAGGAGAAAGCAGTTTCCGGGGAGGAAAAGCATAGATGAGGATTTACTGATCACAAGGAGCCACGAAAGCTTCCATTGCTTCCAGTAGAGCAATCCCTGTACCTTGGGACAAACATGACCAGTTTGTTGTTGAACCTGCATGTCAGGAGGTCCACATCCAGCATGCCCCCCAACCTTTTCCCTAGGACACAGATCCTGAACACCTCCAGGACAACCTAGTCTTCAGTTGTCCCGGAGGATAGGGACGTGAAGAGGTAAGAATCCCTGAGGTCCACAAAAGTCAGAAAGACTACCTAGGGATGAGAGGTGATGACAAGTTTTGTAGATTCCATGCAGAATTTCTGGACCTGAATGAAGATATTCAGAGCTTTGAGATCCAAGTCGCCCCCTTTGGGTTTAGGTACTGTGAACTAATTGGGGAAAAAACCCTGAAACCATCCTACCAAAAGGAACTGAGGTAATGACACCTTAATCCAAAAGACCTGAGAAGGATTAACCCTTTCGCTGCCAAGCCCTCCGGAACATTTTTCAAATCAGCTGGCCAAGCCATTTATATGCTAACCTGTGTGTTGAAACAGGTAGGTTAGAGGTGAAAAATAGGGATGCACAGATACCAAGTACCGTACCTGGTACAAGTACAGATACTTTTACAGCTTCTAGACTAGAGATAAACTCAAATGTTAGGAGGCAGCTGTCATTTTCATTTTAAGGACACTTAAAATAAACTGCATGCACAAATATTACGCAAGTTGTATTTTTGAGGATTCATTTAATTATTGAACAACTACAGTGCTCTCGGTCAATTCAAAATGTTAATAAACCTCAACCCTGAGTATTTAAGAAAGTAAAAGTGAGGTTTTGGCTTTCTTAGGAGAACATCTATGTGTGCACAATTATTGGGCAACTTTTAGTCTGTAGAATTATTATGCAACTAAATGGAAAATGAACACTTTCCCAATTCACTCATTTATTTTCATCTGTTAAAGAACTCAAAATTTACAAAAAACATTTCTGATATTTTCAAAAACAAAATCAGTGATCAATATAGCACCCCTTTTTTTTCAATAACGGTCATCAGCCTTCCATCCATGGAGTCTGTCAGTTTCTTGATCTGTTGAAATCAACTTTTTGTGCAGCAGCAACCACAGCCTCCCAGACACTGTTCAGAGAGGTGTACTGCTTTCCTTCACCCTAAATCTCACATTTAAGAAGAGCCCGCAAGTTCTCAATAGGGTTTAGGTCAGGTGAGGAAGGGGGCCATGTCATTATTCTTTCATCTAGGCACGCAGTGGAGTACTTCGATACAGTGGAGTACTTTGATGCAGTGGAGTACTTTGATGCATGCGATGGAGCATTGTCCTACATAAATATCATGGTCTTCTTGAAAGATGCAGACTTTATCCTGTACCACTGCTTGAAGAAAATGTCTTCTAAAACCTGGCAGTAGGTGTGAGAGTTGACTTTGAGACCATCATCAACCAGAAAAGGTCTGTCAGTGTACCATGCACAGGCATCCTCACACCACATGCAGGTACCCACGCAGGATGACCAAATTAATATGCCCACACAGGATAGGGTTCTATGCACACAGTTTATTTGCTACACATCAACAACACTACAAACCCCCTCAACCCCCCACAGGTTTAGCAGTGAAGTAATAAACCCACCGCTGGGACAAACATACACCTACAGCCAGGGGGAAGCAACAAGGAGGGGTAACAGGCCTGCAGATATATGGCAGGCCTCAGGATAAAAGAAGAGTGGTCAGGTACAAGCCGGGTCGTTAACAGGAGGGCAGCAGCACGGTACAGGAACAGGATCCAAGAGAGTGGTCGGGTAACAAGCCGGGTCGGTGACAGGTCTGCAGACAGGAAGCAGGGTTCAGGTTTATGGGAATCAGTCAAGTGCAGGCGACACAATACTGAGCCAGCTTCCTGACTGCAGGGAGGGCCTAAATACCCTCCCAGGAAGCACCAGGTGATGGGATGATCAGTCACAGCTGGGGCACACCCGCAGGTGAGTACTGGAGCTGCAGGTTCCTGACAGTCCCTGGCTGCTGGAGACACCCGCAGGCGAGCACAGGAACTGGCTCCAGCACCACCTAGGGGTGCTCTGGATCCTGACAAGGTCCAACAAGCTCATCTTCAATAATGCAAGCCCAACAGTACCCCACCTCCACCTTGCTGGCATCTGAGTCAAAGTGGAGCTCTGTGCCCGTTACTGATCCAGCCAAGGGGCCTTCCATCTGGTCCGTCAAGAGTCACTCTCAACTCATCAGTCCATAAAAACTTTGAAAAATCTGTCTTCAGATATTCCTTGGCCCAGTCTTGACGTTTCAACTTATCAACTTATGAGTCTTGTTCAGTGATGGTCATGTTTCAGCCTTCCTTACCTTGGCCATGTCTCTGACCACTGAACACCTGTACTTCTGGGCACTCCAGGTAGGTTGCAGTTCTGGAATATGACAGCACTGGAGGATAATGGGTTCCTGGGAGCTTCACGTTTGATTCTTCTCAAATCTTTGGCAGTTAATTTGCATCTTTCTTTCTCAACACGTTTCTTGCGACCCGGTGATCACGCCCCAATAATTTAAAAGTGCTGCATCCCTCTGAACGACTTTTTACAATTTTTGACTTTTCAGAGTCAGTTGAATCTCTTTTTTGGCCGATTTCGTCTGAGGAAAAGAAGCTGCCTAATTATTATGCACACCTTGATACACCTTGGTCACCTAAGGCCACACCCTCCCTCATTACACAAATACCCATCACCTGATATGCTTAAATCCAATAAGCCTTCAGGTTTACACAGCTTGGAGTTAGGACAATATGCATAAAAATGGAGATTTGGTCAAAATACTCACTTGCCTAATAATTGTGCACACACTGTATTTCTCTTCCTCTTCTTTGCCAAAGGGGAATCTCCTTTTCCAGGATCTAAAACCTAAGAATTTTCTTTTTGGCTCCTCCCAGTCTCCCTCCAGCAGCTCCCTTAAGGACTGCTGAACCAAAAAAATCTACCTTGTGATTCTACTAGACCCCTATAAACTCGGTCCTGGACTGACACTGCCCTAGGCGGATCTGGCATCTGTTCCGTAGGATATAAGGCTTGTAATAAATATTCCATGTCTTCCAGGGGAAAAAGATGCCTCGAGGGTCGAGAATCCCCACCCTCACTTAAAGTTTCTCCTTCCTCTAAAGAACTACCGTATTTGCGGGCGTATAAAATCGGGGCTCGTCTTATACGCTGGGTATGCGGTAATACTGTATGTACGGTAGCTTCGGCTACATACAGTATACCGCACTGAGCCAATCACGGCGAACGATGTATTCTATTAATGAATACAAATCCTGCCGTGAATGGCTCGGCGCGGTATACTGTATGTAGCCGAAGCTACCTTACATACAGTATTACCGCACATCCAGCAGGCTGACAGATTAGCCTACCTGGCGGTGATTATTTATTTTTTGTCGTTTTTTGCCAATTGTTTTACTTTTCAAATTCCCGCCGGTTCCGCCCCACTGCGATGCGGCCGCTCGCAAGGGAGGGAACCCAGAAGATGGAGGACACAGCAGGGGTCGTGGACAAGGTAAGAGACTGTAATCCCGAGTGTGGCTCGGGGTTACCGCTTATGGTACTGAAAATTAACCCCGAGCCACACTCGGGAATACCGCCATGGATGTTAGTGGGTGTATTTAAACATTATTTTGGGCTATACTCGTCTTATACAACGAGTATAGCCCAAAACCTATGTTTTAACAGAAAAATTAGGGGGTCGTCTTATACGCCCAGTCGCCTTATACAGCGGCAAATACGGTATCTGAACTGGACCCTGAACTAGTCTTTCTTATCCAAATCCCTTGGTAATGGAACTGATTTAACCTGTGAACCTAAAGGACCGGCATAACCGGAATAAAAGGAACAGAGGAAGCAGGCAACATTTCAGAAATGACGCCCTTAAATGACTGCACAGTAGCTACCATTTCATTACTCGTAGAATCCAAAAATCCTTTCAGAAGGTTAGAAGATTCACTAGCTAATAATTTTTGAATGCATAAATCACAAAAGGTTTTTGCATAACCAGCAGGAAGCTTAGAGTTACAGTTACATAGTATTTGAGGTTGAATAAAGACATTAGTCCATCAAGTCCAACCTATTAGGATCTCATTCTAGGAGTACCCGTACCCCTGTATATTACGGTCCCTTAAGAAATCGTCCAAAAGTTTCTTGAACAATTCCACATTATTTGCTGAAATCACCGCCTGTGGCAGTGAGTTCCAGACCCTAACTGATCTTACTGTGAAGAACCCCCTTCGCCCCTTGTGCTGGAATTTTTTTTCCACCAATTTTAGGTGGTGGCCTCTAGTTTTTGTAATGGAGTTAATTTTAAACAGTTTATCGCTAATGTTGCTACCACCATTGAACATTTTGTACATGGAGATCATATCCCCCCTTAATCTCCTCACCTCCAATGTGAACATGTTTAAATTTAGTAGCCTTGTCTCGTAGCTCTGGTCCTCCATACCCCTAATTAGTTTGGTTGCCCTCCGCTGGACTTTTTCCAATTCAAGGACATCTTTTCTTAGTACTGGTGACCAGAACTGGACCGCGTACTCCAGATGAGGTCGAACCAATGATCTATAAAGTGGAAAAATTATAGACTTGTCCCTGCAATACATCCCCTTTTTAATACAGGACAAAACCCTGCAAGCTTTGTTTACAGCAGCCTGGCACTGCAAACTACCTTTCAGTTTGTGGTCTACAATGACCCCCAAATCCTTCTCCATTTCTGACCGAATGGCTCTTTACCACGGCTCTTTTTGTTTTGTTTGGCAGCTGGGGCAGTAGGTGGAACAGAACCCTGTGGTGTCATTCTCTTCAATGGAGAGGCATCCTGAGCAGTAAATAGAAGAACATATACCAAGGTAAATGCCTATTGTATCTCCCACCCCCCAGGATTTCCACCATATCACTGTACCAGCCATGGAAAAAAATGTATATCCATGTACTCACCACACCCTTGGACCTGGATACAGTGCCCACCGGCTTGCTCTCCTCTTCCATTGGAGCAGAGTTGGCGTTTTCCCCCACTCACTGACCTGGGATGGCTGCGGTGCTGAGAACGGCGTCTAAGCGTGCAGATAGCAGAGAAGCGTGCAGCGGAAGTGAGGTCCTCTGTGGCCACTGGGAATTACTTCACGCCCTCTGAGTCCTGGAACGCAGCTCCCTCAATTTACTGCCTGCGCTCCATCGCCGAAGAAACCCCGCCAACACCGCTCAGCCACTGTTGGTCCACCGGATCCAAATGAGGACAGAGCACTACTGCCTGGGACTTCAGGTGTCGTCCTCCCAGGGGAAAAACGGAGGAAGGAGTACCCGGAAATAGGGGGATGAACCCTCTGACCCACAGCAAGGCCACAGGCTAACGGAGATACCTGGAGCAGAGCTGCACAGAGCTCAGCGACCTCAAGGCAGACCGGTCAGGCAAAGTAACAAATGTGACGTAGGTTCCTGGACAAACGAGGGGGTGGGAGGGGTTTTTAACTGCTTTCTTAATTGTGTTTCCTGTAGAAGGGGGAGCCAATCATCTCTCAGATTACTGGCCTGGCAGATGATTGGAGAAAAAGGCAATTACTGCACCTTATTTCTATAACCTTACACAAAAATACAAGCATTTAACCCTTGTTATGCGTGTGTTTTTCTTTTTTTTTGGGGGGGGGGGCACTGCAATGGTAGTTTTTTTTTACATTCCTGGAGTTCAGCTTTGACAAATGTTCGGGTGTTACAAAGGTTAATGTTATACTTCAATTTTCTGTTCATAGCAGTTCAAGGCAATCATCCCAGCAACTTCCAACAAATAAAAATAACATTGAAAGCTGCAGCAATTGTGATAGCATTGGTGAGAACAGAGCCTGAATGTTAAGATATCCAGCAACAGAACCCTCTCACAGCACTTCATGCTCCGATTTAAACTAAACAGCAGAATGTAGCAGAGACATAGGTGACATACTTCTCCACCATGGTACCTATGCTCCTGCAAGCTTCCTCAGCTGCATCTCTGAATGAAGAGTCAGGGTGAGCGGCCTTCACAAAGTCAGCCTGCAGAGATTAAAACATTTCATTAACCACAAAAAAATCAATCAGAAATGTTAAACAGAGCTATCAAAATGGGGCCATCATGCTAAATCAAATCATCTCGAACAAATATTCCACTCTTTTAAAAACAACAATGTATAAGTATTGCAATACTATTGTATTGTGTCTCATTAATCCAAACCGATTTTTCTACTGTGTCTTTTAAGATAATATTCTTTGATGAATTTATATTCTAATAAATTATTCTACTTTTTATTAAATTGAGAGAGCATTAGTTTTTTTAAAGCCCCCCCCCCCTTTTTGGATTTGCATACCTGAAAGTGGGTTTATTTGTCCACATTTAACTAAGAAGCCCCCTATGCGACAGCCAATTTACATGACAGATCTTCTTTATGGAGACATCAGGGGTCTCCAAGACCCCTAATATCACCTAGGGACCCCCAGAGAAGCTGATGAAGCAAAGATCTGCTTCACCAGCTTCTGAAGCTGGAGAGTGACAGTAGAATGCGGACGTAATGTAATATACATCACTTCCTGCATTCGGGGACCAGAGAGGAGCTCAGAGGGAGTTCGTGTACCAATCTCCCTTTGATCTCCTATCACAGAGCAGCCGTGCCGGTCCCAGCCGCACCGGGCGCAGCGGATCTCGGGACCTGCAAAGGCAGTGACAGCTGCTGCTAATACAAACCATTTAACTACAATGGCCGGCCGTGAACCTCTCGTCCGGCTCCGCCGTCCTCTCGTCAAAGACGAGAGGACAAGCGGATTTTTCAAGCCCTGGACATATTTCATCTTTACTAGGTTACTGTCTAAAAAGTGCTCACACATACAGTATATACGGTAATATACACTTGGTTAGGATTGATCATAGTGTATTTTGCAGTGAAATTTTGGAAAATCCTCACTATGTTTGTTATGTGCACCTATTCACACAGCTTATCTGTTCTGTGCTCACTTCATGTTTTATCTCAATGAGCCTGATTGAGCCAATGAGCCACACAGGGACCATGGGGAACAAACGTAGCCAGCGTCCAGAAGGAAGGACAGTGTCAGCACCAATTCAGAAATGATTTGAGGATCCACAGCCGAGTGATACACAAATAAGATACATTTCTGTTCATAGTTAAAAGGAGAACTATGGGGTTAAGGCTTTTCCCCATAGTTGTCCTTAGGGTAACAGGAGGACACAAACTAGCGTCCTCCCGTCACCCTAAGCTCAGTATACTGCGAGCTACAGCTCGCTGTATACTGAGACGCCGCAGCTGAAGCTGATCCCGACAACTATGTCTGGATCCGCCCAGCTGCGTGACTGACAGCTGGCTCTGCCTATCTAGAGGCAGAGCCAGCTGTACCCGCCCCCTCCCAGTCCGTTCCGCCAGTCAGCGCTGGCGGATCGGAGCGGGGAGGGGGGAATCCAGCCCCTCCCCTGTCACGGCAGAGAGCCGTGACAGGATCGAGAGGTGAGCGAACGCCGGTATGTGTTCGCTCACCTCCTGATCTACTGAGCCGACCTGTGACAGTCTCATTGTCACAGGTCGGCTAGAACTATGAGGTGAGTGGAAATCACTCATCTCATAGTTCTCCTTTAAGGTGCGTGAATGTATTTTTTAGATTTAACACCGGAGTTTAGTGTCACTTGAAACATTAAAGTAGTATTAAACTCTCAAAACTTTTTTGCAATAAGAACCCCAGATCAAACATATATACAATGTAAAGCATTGCTTTACATTTTTGCCCAAACACTTACAATCATCTTGTTTCTGAACAGCTGCTTCCAAGCCTATCGGATCAGCACATAGACAAAGCACTCTGCCCTATTGCAGAGGTAGGCAACCTTGGCCAGCTGTTGTGGAACTACAAGTCCCATGATGCATTGCACGACTCTCAGCTGTAGGCCTGACTCCCAGAGGCAGATTTTAGTTGCAGTTCTTCATAATTATAAAGAAAACTCCCTAAAATCATTATTCTGTGTTGTTTTAGAAAAAAATTTCACCTGTCCCTTTAAGAAAAAGTATCAGTAATTGGTATTGGCAAGTACTTGTACTTAAAAAAGTGGTATCGGGGACATCCCTACTTTAAAGTAACTGTGGGAAAACACACAAACTCCATGCAGCTATAGTTATTGGAGAAAACTGAATCTCATATCCCAGTACAGCAAGACAAATTATTATCGATCTGCAGGGTCCTCTAGGGCTCTTGGCCATAATGTGCCAATCTGCAACATATCAATTTTTCCAAATAAAAAGACTTTAGTTCTGTTTTAACCACCTTAGTACCCTTTGAGAAATAAGCACTCACGTACAACAGACCCTCGGCTGTGTGTTTTTATTAGTTGAAAACGTTGATATTTTAGCAAGAAATGTCAAATTCCGTCTCCATGTTGCATCCCCTATTTTTTCCTCTACATTTCTGTCCTATTTACTATTAGGAATCGCTTCATACATACAGGTAACATGACATGCTCTAATGAAGGGGGCATGGCCCCGAAAACACGTTCAGCACTAATGGTCGGACAGAAAGACGTATAGGCTGTTCCCAGTGTGGAGCTGTATACCTTGTGTGTAGCGGCACAGCCGCAATTGGCACTTTTTAAGACTCATCGTTTCCTAGTACGATTTATGTTCATTTACATACCTTTTAACCACCTTCCGTCCATGGCCGTTTGTGAACGGCCGGACGGAAGTCTGCTAGGAGCGGGAGGGCGTCTTAAGACGTCCTGCCCCTCCCCCCTCTCGTGTGAGGCACTCAGCGCGCACACGAGAGGCGAAACTGTGAGCATGTAAACAGCCAGCGATGGCTGTTTACATACAAAACTTAAAGAAAGCTCTATCTGTCCCCAAAAAATGGTATAAAATTAATTTCAGTACAGCGTTGCATGATGGAATAAATGTCAGTCAAAGTACCGCAGCGCTGAATACTGAAAAATGGCCTGGCCAGGAAGGGGGTGAAACACCCCGCTCTTCAAGTGGTTAAATAAATTACACTAGGGCAGGCGCCCTGTCATTTCTTTTCATAGTTTTGCAGTTCCCTGCATTTCTGCCTGCAATAGTGGTGATATTTAAAGGGCACCTTGCTAATTCTCTGGCGCTGATGTGGAATGTGGTAATCGGTGTTCGCTTGAAATACAGGTAAGCCCAGACAAGGAATTCATGCTTTGGTGCTCACCAGATCAGCAACTTTACACAGCTCATCACTTAGCTGGTCAAACATCTTCACAGTCTCAGCACTTGGAGGCGTAGAGCACACTCTCTCCACTAGGGACTCCGACTTTCTCAGGGCATTCTCCTGGACTATCTGGAAACCTTCTGGAGAACCTAACTCAGGAACTCCGAACAGGCCCTGTGATAGACAAAACCAAACAAGGAAAATAAAACACTGCTAAAGCAGGCCTTGCACATTGATCATAGCTGCACTCTCTATAAACAATATTTTATTTCAATTGCATAGAATGATACACCATCGCTGCTAGTGCATATGGATAAACCATGCGTTGGGGCTTTTCAAAGCTTAACTCCAGGCAGGCAGGCGCCCATCCCCCACACACACCCTGAGCACCCAGTATTGTTGCACATTTACATCAGTCCCTGCCCTCAAGAAGCTTACAATCTAAGGTCCCTATCTCACATACATAGAAGGGCCAATTTAGACCGGAGCCAATTAACCTTCCAGCATGTCTTTGGAGTATAGTACGCCGTGGTTTTTTTAACCTTACTTTAATTGTGTGATCAGCCTTTTGGCTGATCACGACACAGTGGGGCCTCTTCCATCCCCTCCTGACTACACAGACAGTACAGGGCGCCATGACACCCTGCACTCACAATCTGTCCTCAGTCTTTCAAGCTGGGCATCACACAACCCAGAAGATGTAGGTCGTCATGTCTATCTCATTCTATTAGTGGAACTGACCTAAAAAAGTTAAGACCTGCTATGTTATAGGAGACATTTAGAAATTTTACATGTGCCTAATCAACACCTTGGAAAAAAATGATCTTTTGTCTGGTATTCCACCTAAAATATAGCCCGATATGTGATGGTGCCTAGGCACTCTTGTTCTACCGGCTATGACTAAGGCTGAGTAAGGCAGAAACACGTCAGAGGTTGTTCTTTGTGTGTTTTATGTGTAATAAAGTTTGATTTTCTTTGGAATAGGGCTGCAGCTAATGATTATTTTCATAATCGATTAGTTGCCCGATTATTTTTTTCAACTAATCAATTGGTTGTATTACAAAAAAAAAAAAGTCTCTCTCTCCTTCCCCAACTATATGATGATGACAATAGTTGCCAATTATTCTCATAATTGATTATCGATTTAGTCGATTAGTTGTTGCAGCCCTACTTTGGAAGATGATCGTGTGCTGGCTCTAGTCTTTCAGACTCTTGTCCTACAGCCTTCTATGAATAGAAAAGGGGTTGGGGACGACAGGATCTGCTTCCTCAAATCACAGAACGCTTTGCATTCAACGAGTTCAGTGAATGGGTGAGAGAGGAGGAAGGGAGAGCGGCACCAATGGTTCACAGACAGCCACTGATCTCAACTTCTGCAGAGAGGGAAGATTGGCGCTGTGGAAAGAATCCGGCATTAGTAGTGGAAAGATTTTTGCAGTAAAGGCATGGAATACACTACATTGGGGGTAAGGTATGTCCCTGGGGCTGCACACCAAACCAACCCCAAAATAAAGAACTGAACTTCAGCTTTAAATAATAAGCATTGCTAAGTGGGGCCAAGAGGTCTGACTTTAGGGGTGCTGCTATGCCCATAGTGCATGCCCCATGTCATTCCACGTATGATAAATGTACTTCAATCTTTTGCTGAGCCATCCTGGTGACATTTGTTTTATTTCTTATTCATTTTTATTCCGGTAGATTGCACTCTCCATGCGTAACAAGAGCTTTTATTTCACATATAAACACAGCCGATGTAGAAGAGGCGTTCCATCCTATTGGTAGTACATCAGCTCTCAAAATGGTGACAAGGGTCAGCACCTGAGCACAAATGGTGATGTGGGTCAGAGCAGGGGTGTCATTACCAAGGAAAAATGGTGAAGGTCAGCGCTGGGAGGGAAATAGTGAAGGGGGTCAACACCAGTGGAGACAGTGAAGTGGGTTGGCACTGGAGGAGGTATGAAAAGGTGAAAAGAGGGTCAGCAGGGAAATAGTGGAGGGTCATTCCCGAGGGAAAATAGTAAAGGGGGTCAGCGCTGGGTGGGGAAGTGAAAACGGTTAGCGGGGGGCAAAGGTGAAGACTGCCACGGGGAGAAATAGTGAAGAGGGTCATTGCTGGAGAAGGGGTGTGTGGGGGGGTGAATGGTGAAGGCTGTCAATGGGGAGGGAATGGTGAAGAGGGTCATTGCTAGAAAAAGTGTGGGGGGAATGGTGAAAACTGTCATGGGGGAGGAGGAATAGTGGAGACGGTCATTTCCGGAAGACAAGGTGACGAGTGTCAGTGCTGGGCACAGGCAAAGCTCACACACACTCCCCAGGTCGCCTCTCACCGTCTTCTTCCCGAATACATCCAGTCTCCGCTGCTGCTTCACATTGAAAGCAGCGCCGACAGGAGCCCATCCGGTACTGACAGGGCGACCCCGGGCCTGCCGGGACAGGCTGTAGAGAAGGTGTCGCAGGGCCAGCATGTCGCCTGATGACACCCGGCAAGCAGCACGGGGTGACCAGAGGGGAGGCGAAGGAACCACGATCACGTGACCGGGGTAAACGGAAACGTCATGGTAGCACGTGACCCGGTGTTCGTGCAATGAGAGAGGGCGGGAATTATGTGTGTACAGATCCATGACACCACGTGACAGCTCCTCACTACACACACGTGTTGGGCGCGATTGTTGTGAGTGTCCGGACGGGGAGCAGTGTACATGTGGGATGTGTGAGTCTCATACCTGTGGGGTGGGTGCACATATATAGCTCCCCCCCACATTCAGATATATATTATGGTGGAAAGTACAACCCCCTCCTTATGACATGGAGCAGGAGGAATTCATTAAATTAGGTTTTTTTTTTATTACTATTTCTCTTTCATTCGACAAAGATTGATAATTATGACAATTACGTTTTTTTGCCTCCTATGTTCCTGTTCACACTGGGAACGGGCACCAAAGCGCGTGCATTGACTTGTATTTGCACATCGTGTTAAAAACGTGTGACACTCTTGGGGTGGCATTACTTGTTGATGGCACCCCAAACGCTGCCAGTAAAATGTGCCTTTGTCCTTCACATAAACGTGTGGTCAAAAAAGTGACGCTTGCGGCTCAGACTGCTGCATGAGCTTCTTTGCTGCGTTTGTCGCACATGCAGCAGCCCATTGAAATTAATAGGCTGATGTGTGAACTAATGCGACACAAGTGCAGAGCCATAGCTAGCTCCTTTTGCGCCCGAGGCAAGTACAGAAAATTGTGCCCCCCAACAGACGTGTGCAGTATGTAACGTCATGAGCCTGCCTCCAGGATGCATGCGCAGAATGTGCTGGTTGCCGAATCCAAAATAGCATAAAAATGTGTTTGGTTTGACGAAACGTATGACATTTTTTTTAGTTTCCGTTCATTTTGTCCAAAACAAATTTTTAGACTTTGCACATGTCTAGTAATGTGTGTGTGTTGGTTTTTTTTAATAATTTTTTTTTCTTTTTTTTACTGTTGCGGGGCTTCTGGGAAATATCAGACCCCTGACATTTCCCTTTTAAAATAGAAAAAGAAATTGAAGACACAGAGTCCTCTGCCCAAACAGGTGGGGGAGAGCAGCAGGGATCCGAGGAGAAGCAGGAGCCTGTGCCGCTCCTCTTCTCTTCTCCCTGGCCGCCTGTTGCCAATGGTGCTCTGTGCTCGCCATGGCAACAAGGGCAGCAGCCAGGCCGGCCTTTGTATTGGGAATAAATAGTAAATAATCACTTTTACCAACGCAACATTTTTCTTTCACAAACTTTTTTATTAGGTTTTTCAAGCAGAATAAAAGATGAATAACAAACAATAAAAGGGTGGTTAGGGAAAACTGGGTATACAATACAGTACGCACACTTCGGCCTCGTTCACACCAGCCACAGTGCGTTCCAGCTGATTTTGGCAAGAAAGCACTGGATTGCATTGCGGCCAGCTCACTTTTTTGTGGGGTGAGAGGGGGGCGTGGCGGCCACAATGCGATCAGCTGCATGGGAACACGAGGCACATCAATGCCCGTGGTCCGGTCAGGTGTGAAAAAATAGTGCTTGCAGCATTTTTTCTGACCGGACTGCAAGCATTGATGTTCCCGTGCGGATGATCGCATTGCGGCCGGAGGGCGGGAGTATAGTAACAACGGAAAAGTACTTTGCAAGAGTTCTCCAACACCAACACATTCCTAGAGGAGCGTGCCACAGCCAACGCACCATTTTTATGTCATTTGCACACCATCGTACTAGGGATGTCCCGATACCGATGCTAGTACCGGTATCGGGGCCGATACAGGGCATTTTCAGGAGTACTTGTACTCCTGAAAATGCCCCGATGCATAGATCAGATAAGTACATTTACCCCTAATATAAACAATCAATAAAGGTCTGCTGGATAAAATGATACCACATTGGTTTTATGTCACGTAGCGGAATGGGAAAGCTCAAAGGGAACCTGTGTTTTATTACAGGGTAGAGTTTTTCTCTTTTCAATGCTTAATTGCAACACACACGGGGAAAAAATGAGTTTGCGTAAATAACTACTGTAACAAATAAGATTAAGTTGGATTGGCGAGGGCACGACTTAGCAAAAGTTTGCACTAAAAATTGTGACTCAAACAATTCATCCCCACACAGCTCCCCCCTCATGTATCACTTGCCCCTCCCTTTTAGATTGTAAGCCCTCACAGACATGGCACTCCTTACCATCTTGTCTTGAATTGTATTGTGATTGTAATGTCTGCCCTATATTGTAAAGCGATGCGCAAACTGTTGGCGCTTTATAAATCCTGTATAATAATAATTGTGTTCACATTATGAGCATTTAACGCTTCCACAGTGAAATCAAATGTCACCAAGATCATCCGATGTCATTGTTTTGACCTGGGGAGGGAGTTTTTGGTTTATTTAAAATATATATTTGTTGGTGCCAGACGGGCTGGTCTAAATATTTCAGTAACTGCTGATCTACTGGGATTTTCACGCACAACTATCTCTAAGGTTTATAGAGAATGGTCTGAAAAAGAGAAAATATCCAGTGAGCGGCAGTTGTGTGGACAAAAATGCCTTGTTGATGCCAGAGGTCAGAGGAGAATGGCCAGACTGGTTCAAGCTGATAGAGAGGCAACAGTAACTCAAATAACCACTCGCTACTCGCTACCCGAACCCGCTGTATGTCAATCAGACATGACTATATGCAGTTCTGAACCAAGTGTGGCATCACAAGGACGTGGCGATACCAGTCTCAGCCTCACCCTGCACAGAGATTTTTCAGCTTGCAGGACAACAATCTCAGGCCAGCAGACTGAGAGCGATGGCCACTGGGGTTGGTTAACTTCGCAGGTAACCCTTTACCCACCAAATGCCACCACGTACTTTAACCTCTTGCCGTCCGCCCGTAGTAAAAAAATGGACGGACGGCACTGCTACATTGGCGGGTTGCCGTCGCCAGACGGCATTTTATAATAAGCAAAAGATGGGAATGCAGGGATCTTCTTCAAGCAAGACTAATTAAAGGGGAACTCTTCTGGGATGTTACGACTTCTTGATGGTGCCAGAGTTCCTTTCCTTGATGATACAAACAAGAGTCTGTCTAGCTGCCCCGGCAGCATCTTTTTGTCAGCCCTCTAGCGGGTGTCACGGAGCCGCCCCTAGGGCAGGGCTGGGGAGGGAGAGCAGGAGGGACGTGCCTTTACGATTTCCTCCTCTGCTCCTTCCAAACAGTTACATTCATAAGTAAGAGGATAATATTCATATTCAATACGGTCCAACAGACCCTAAATTATGATGCATCATGAAACTAAAGTGAAACTAAATGTGCCAGAGATATGAATGATGGGGTTATCAGGAAGGTAAATGTCGCCTGTCGGGCCCCAGGGAATTGTAGTCTATGTGTTTTTGGATTGTCTGTTTCTGTGTCGATGAGACACAGCTATTGGTGCACTTAATTTTTCAATATCACTGTCCAATTCCAAGTTATGAAATTGAGTTGATATTGTAACTCAGGATTATGACTTTAGGGTGAATGTCTGGTCACCTGGGTCATTAAAGGAGAACTATGAGGATAGTGAAAATCACTCATCCTCATAGTTCGAGCCAACGTGTGACAATGAAACTGTCACACGTCGGCTCAATAGATCGGGAAGTGAGCGAACGCATACAGTCGCTCACTCACTTCTCAATCATAACCCTGCGGGGAGCTGTGACTGCTCTGATCCTCCAGAGCTGAGTGGAGAAATGGACGGGGGAGGGGGTGGGTACAGCTGGCTCTGCCTCTAGATAGGCAGAGCCAGCTGTCATTCACGCAGCTGGGTGGATCTCGACAGCATCCGTCCTGGCTGCGGCGGTCTAAGTATAGCGCGAGCTGTAGCTCCCGATATACTGAGCTTTGGGTCAGGGCTAGTATATGTCCTCCCGTGACCCTTAAGAGAACTATGGGGAAAACACTTACCCCATAGTTTTCTTTTAACTCTACCAGGCCCTCCGGTGTTTATCTAAAGCTGTCACTTGCTAATTTATTAGGGGGTTAGCTGGGCTGGGCAAAAGCATTTCAATGCATTAGCGGTTTATGACACCGCTCATAAAAAAGTAATTGAAGCTGATACCCATCAGGTCCAGGGGAAACTCTAGATAACAATCAGTTTTAGTGCTTCACTTAAGAACTATACCAATTGCAGGCGCAGATTAGCAGATGTCTGTTTGTTGGAAGGTGGAGAGGCCTGGCAAATGAACTATATGAAGGCCTGCATTTGCTTTGAACTGGGGAACAAGAGAATGCTATATTTAATATTAATAGCCTCAAACCTCATTATCGTCACAGTTACAACCAAGGTATGCAGAAGAACATCTCAGAATGCACAACACGTTCAACCTTGAAGCAGATGGGCTACAGCAGCAAAAGACCACACCTGGTGCCACTCCTGCCATCTAAGAACAGGAAACAGAGGCTACAATTCACAAGGGCTCACCAAAATTGGACAATAGATGATTGGAAAAATGTTACCTGGTCTGATGAGTTTTTATTTCTGCTGCAATATTTGGATGGTCGGGTCAGAATTTGGTGTAAACAACATGAAAGCATGGATCCATCCTACTTTGTATCAAGGGTTCAGGCTGTTGGTAGTGTAATGGTGTGGAGATATTTTCTTGGCACACTTTGGGCACCTTAGCACAAACTGAGCATTGTTTAACCCCTTCGTGACGGGAGACGTACACTGTACGTCCCGCCACAAAGGGACCAAATGACTCGACACGTACACTGTACGTGATAAGTTATTTGCTGCACTAGAAGGCTGGTAACCGCTGAGAATCAGTGGTTATCATTCATTAATGGATGCCTCGGTATAGCGGCATCCATTAATGAAAGGGTTAACCTTTTTCAGACACCTGATACCTGAAGATCGGGTGTCTGAGAGTCAAAGCAGAGCCGGCATGTTTGCTGGCTTTTTTTTTTTTCACTTTCCGGAATAGATACATATTGTATCTATTCCTGAAAGAAGAATGTTTCAGTTTTCTTATTTTAATTTATTTTAGCGCGGTGTCACTTGATTCACGACATTGGGAATAGTGTTTTCACAATTTTTTTCCACACAGCAGCTTATTATACATTCAAATAGCACAGTGGTTTTATTATTCCAGGACCCACCCAAAAATAACCAAGAATTACTCAAAAGCTCTCAATTAAATATTTCACTGTATTTTAGTGGTGGGCTTTTTGTTGCCCTATGTCCATTTACCATAAGGTGAAAATGTTCTCTGCAAAAAGTAAAATAAAATGTTCAATGCTATAAACCATGTTATTGGTTAAAACTCAAACATTTCTTTCACAAAGGTTTTATTTGGTTTTTATAATTTTTGTTTTCACATAAAGGTTACAATCAATAAGAGAACAGAAATAGGGCATGCAAGCCCTGCAACAAGGAACACAAATTGAAAGTATACAGTCATAACATTGTGCAGCGCCCTGCAAACTGTAAAACTAATCAACGAAACAAGTGTCAAAGATCATTATAGGCGCATAAAGAGGGTAGTGCTGTCCATCCACCAAATGTGGATCATGGTGCCCGGTGCGCCACAGCCCCGGAAGCAGTGTGGAGAGTAGGAGGGAATGAATTTCGCCCGACGGGCAGGCGTGTAATACCAACGGTACATCACTTTGTAGGAGTTCTCGAATGCGAGTACATTGTGGGAGCAACGGGCCACCGCTGATCAGGTATGCTGCCAGTCGTCAGAAGTTAGGGATCTGCCCTGTTCCTCATGCCACTGACGCTGATAGGGGGCAAGGGTGGTAGATGCGGAGGTCACCAGAGAAGAGTAGATCAAAGAAATGACACCTGGGGCGTGCGGATCCGAGTTGCAGCAGTGCTCGAATAGGGTCATTCTCGATGGAGCTGAGGTGTTTTTCACGAGCGAAATAATAAAGTGGCTTATTTGGGTGTAGCGGAACCATTCCCGAAGGGGGATGGATCTATTGGCACGGAGCTGCTGGAACGACTTCACACCCGAGAGCGAGATTAGGGAGTGAACAGTGGTCAGATATAGCGAAGAGGGATATTTTGCGGTGAGTTCCCGCCACCTCAAGGCCCTGAATATCGGGGTTGGTTCTAATGTATTCTGCCAATGGCTCAAGGGAGAGGGCAAAAAGGATGGGCGATAGGGGACAACCTTGGCGGGTGCCGCGTGCTATCGGGAACAGGGATGATTCAAAGCCACAGTACTTAAGCTTGGCCTGGGGTGAGGCATAGAGGGCCGCGACCCAGGAGATAAAGTGGGAACCAAAGCCCCAGTGACGGAGAACCTCAAAGAGGTACGGCCAAGAGAGCATGTCGAAGGCCTTGGAAATATCCAAGGACACGTGAGAGAGACGGGAGTCTGCGCTTGTTGGTCGTTCCAGGGATCAGGTGTTGCAGCAATGCAGCAACAGCACCCTCTATAGAGGACTACAAATCTTAGCAGTACTTTATACAGAAATGCTATTGTTATATAAAGTATTGCTGGGATGTGTAGTCCTCTTTAGCCTGTGCCATTCTGCATTGCTGTAAATATTAGGGACGCACCAATGTATCGGCCGCCAAAACATATCGGCCAAAAATGGCACTTTTGGCATTGGCATTTTTCTGCCGATACAGCGGAGCATCCCTGCTTTCTTTCCTCCCCGCTGGGCGCTGCTCTGTGTCCCAGCGGGGAGGAGAGAAAGTGAAAGCCGGCCGAGCGCTGCGGGAGGAGAGCACTGTGTTTGGGTTTTTTTTATTTGGGGGGGGGGGCGCCACAAAAAATCAT
>NW_017308165.1:267070-270708 GCF_000935625.1 Nanorana parkeri
AGTCCTTTGTTTTTTTTTTTTTTTTTTGGGGGGGGGGGCCCAACAAAAATTCTTGCACCAGGGCCCTTTGTTCCTTAGGTCCGCCACTGCACAGAAGCATAGCGTTTAAATAGATCTGCTATAAGAACACTGTGTAGCTTCATGAGAAGTCTAGGACCTGATCGTTGCTGGATGTTGGTTGGTGTTTTAAAGTGGCACCTGGGACTCAAGTGGTTAACTTTAAAAAAAAGCCTCTAGCTGAAATATTCATCTTGAATTCACAGTCCCCTGTAGTACCTCTTCTCAGCCACTGGATGTCTTCAGACTTCTGGGTTAAGTGAGAATTATGTGAAATATACTCATCCCCATACTTAGAGCCGACGTGTGACAGTAAATATGCTTTAAAACCAGCCTTGTTCACATTGTGTTCAGTTCTAGTGCTTTCAAAAAAAAGTAAAAGAGCATGCATTTGTTTTTACACTGGAACACCACTGGAACACTTCAATCCACATGAAAAAAGTATTTTATGGAGAAAACAAACGCAACGCATTAAAAATGTATTACAAACTTGCGTAGTGTATTTTTTTTCTTGCAGGCTGGCTTGAAAGTGTGCTGGGAAATTTTTGCTTTTGTACTGTGTAAAACCCTTCCATGTGCACGTTACTTTTAGGCTCGTTTACACCAGGCCGTTTCAATGCGCATTTTTCTAAATTTTTCTATTGTGCTATCAGCCTGTTTTGCTCCATAGACTTCAATGTAAACGTGCCGATCAGCGCGGTTGTGTGCCTTTTTTTTTTTAGCACGTTTTTGCAGCTTAGACTGCTTTTCATTGGACAACTGTAAAACAAGCTGAAATTGTGCTTAAAACGCTGATGCTTATGAACAGAGACGCTTGTAAAACGAGCTGAAACGCTGTCGCCCTGGTGTGAATGGGGCCTAAAAGCCAATTATAATTGATAAGTGCATTTGCCATTTCTTTCACTTGTGGGATCAGTTCACATCGCTCAGTTCTGTTGCATTGCAGTGCGCTGAAGAAAAGGTAGAGCATGCTCTATTTTTTTAGCGCAATGTAATGCAACGTGCCAAAAATGGAAGTGAACTGAAGTAAAAAAAAAAAAATAATAATGCGTAGAAGTTTGTCCACTCAGGACATGTTCATTAAAATAAAGTTTGCAATAAATTTTAAAATTAAAATTGACCTCCATTGACTTATGTTTTAGGTCTGATTTTGGTGTGAACTGGCCCTTTCCAGTGTCTGCTGCACTAATGGCTATCTCTCTTTGTTTGTGTTTCTTTCTCTCTATCTTTTATAGCTTCAGATCTCCTTGAGAACTTCACGTGGATCTCAACCTAGATGAAAGGTGAGCGAGGGCACACTACGCACACTACACATATACACACACTAATCTGTGGGTGCGACATTCCCACGTGGAGATGGATGTTTATTTCATGCTCCCGCTCATCCTATTGATTCCTGTACATATTTTGGAATATGTCAAATAAACATAAAAACAAAAAAAGTCCAGTAGTTGTTTTGTGGTGAAGTCAGTGTTTATTGCTACTACAGTAATCTTACAATTTTATAATTTTTAGTGTTTTACAAATAATCTGCAGAGTAACCCTTACGTACATAGTAATCAGGCTTAACTTAATAGAAACGCTGCTTTAGTCTTGACATCAAGTTTATGGCAGTTCAGATGATTATACGGCACAGTAACATAACATAGTTACATAGTTAGTCAGGTTGAAAAAAGACACAAGTCCATCGACTTCAACCTATAGAGCTATAACAGACGCTAGCCAATCAGCAGGGCCGGTGCAAGGATTTTTGCCAACTCAGGCGAAGGTGCATTTTGCCGCCCCCCACCCCCCACCCCATATATTGTATTGTGTATTGTCAATACACAATACAATGCACAATACAAAATAATACAATACAATGCAGCATACCACGTGCACATTACATTACATTACATCTTTGTTACATTACATACCGCCCCCACTTCAGCCAGCTCCCGATCCCGATTCCCGATACGAGTCCGATGTGTCTGGTCTGGGGTGGGTCACCATGACCAGAGCCACCCCTGTCCGCATGTCCCTGCACATTCAGGGGCCACTAGCAGCTGGGGACAGATGACTGGTCCTGGATGCAATCTGTCTGCGTTCGGGGTCAGAGAATGACCCAGCCTGGAGGTCAGCTACAAAAACACTCTGTGAAGCTCATGGACAAAACACGGACCAAAAGTCATCAACAACCAATCCAGTTTAAAAAAAAAACCTGAGTGGTTGCTCTGGGTAACTGCTCTACTACTCCCCTAACACAGCAGCAGGTCGTTACCATGGTAACTAGAGGTGCCTAGGTCCCGGCTCGGTGATCCCCCTCATTCAGTAAGTTGACGTACTGCAGGCTCTCTTCCCATCGCTAGACGAGAAGCGCGCACCCGCCTCTGATTGGTCCTGACGTCATCAGCCACGGCCTGCACTACGAGTCGCATCTTAGCGACGCCGTACGTTGAGAAGCATGTCGGAGAGGAAGCGGAGGGCAAGGAGAAGCCGCAGTACGTAGCCAGGGACAGTGAGACTCTCACTGAGACCGACGTGAGACGGCACAGATCAGCGCCGCTGAGGCCGGCGGGGACTCATCCTTCAAATGCCGCCCGCCCCCAGCGGCAGCCCACTCACTGGTCTCGATCGGGCGACTGTCACTGCCAATGTTCCGCCCTGCTCCCTGGCGCCGTAAGGCAAGTGCCCATGTTGCCTTGCGCTAGCGCCGGCCCTGCCAATGAAGATGTCTGGGCAAAGATGTTGGCGCCGTCAAGGGAGCTCACAGATGTTGCATCGCTGGAGGGAGGGTGAGTATAGCGGACTTTCTGCAGTAATACCAATACCTAATGCTTGCCAGTTGTACAGCGGTGCTAATGTACCGTATATACTCGAGTATAAGCCGAGTTTTTCAGCCCATTTTTTGTGCTGAAAAATGCCCCCCTCGGCGTATACTCGAGTCAGCAATTCACGTAGATGCTTTGAGAGGGCTCTGGGGTTTGCTGGTGTGACAAATGTTTAACAAGTGTGAGCTGTTGTTGCTAGATACTACTTTTAGTACAGTTGTCTTTTAAGTAACTTTCTTATTCCCGAGTGCACCCTGCCTAGTAAAGTACTTATGGTACGGTTCCTATTTCTAGTGCATGAATGCATAGTGCCCCCATTCTTTCCTATGCACAAACCATACTCATGGTGGCCTCAATCTGTCCAGTTGAGTACAGCACATTCATAGGAATAAATGGTGAATAGATAGCTGAACACTATGTCTGTCAGCAAAACATCAATATTTTTCTTTAGATTTAATAACTTAAAGCAGAACTAAATCCTCCTGGTGCCATCTTCATGTCTCTTTAGATCTGCAGTTGCAAAGGTGCTGCACAGTTATAACAGCAAATATTTGAGGTCTTGAAAGTTCAGTTGAGAGCTAACATAAGCACACTGGCAACTGTGCAGTTATCACCAGAGGTATGCTTTGAATGTAACTGTTTGGGGAAAGATTTTGTTTAGTGGGGTAAGCTCTACTATAAAAAGTTCCAGGAAAAGGAAAAACATACTCTTTTTACATACTAGGATACTAGTAAAAATAGGATTTTTGTACTCACCGTAAAATCCTTTTC
>NW_017308166.1:0-6145 GCF_000935625.1 Nanorana parkeri
ACCCTATCACCTGGCACACACCCCGGAACTCTTTTCTTTACCTATGATTTTAATGCTTTGTATCTCTTAAATGTACCAGTCTTTCCCAATGTTTGGCACTCTTTTTCTGATGTATACTATGTTCTTGTATCTTACTTTTGTATTGCTATGTCTCTTGTAATTTTTTTATTTTTAAACTCTGATAAAACTTATTGAAAATAAAAAAAAGTTTATTGGTGAATCTGCACAGTTGGAACCCTGAAATTTCAATATCTGCCGCCGTATGCATCAGTCACTATTCACAAATGTTTGCGAGACAGCAGCATTGTTAAGAAACCTCCTTAGCCAGACCTTTTAGGACAGTGCATATGGCACCTCGCCACCCTTTTTAAAAAAAATTGTATTAGTGGCTGACTTCTTCTACCTGCTTCTCTGTGCAGGCCCACTGATGACGTCTGCACCAGATCTGTACGAGATCTGGCCCCACTTGTCATTTCTGGAAACAAAACCTACCTGAGTTTTTACAAGATTTCACAAAATCTCAGGAGAGCTCAAAGTTTATCCAGATAGATCTCCCTGGAATGCAACTAGAGCCGGTCAGGCAATGCGCAGGGAGAACCAGAGGAGACCTGGGGAGGGAGGAGGCAGATGGAGAAGAGCAAGTGAGAGATGCATTGTATCTGTAAGGTTTGGCTTCTGTGGAACTCAGCTGCGGATAAGTAATGCACAGTGGGCGGATTGTCATACACAAACCCCTCTTTCAAAAGAATACACGGAAACAATAGGTAGGAATAACTTATGCAACTGTATTCATTCATACAGGATACACCAATGCAGTTTTATCTGTGAGCCTGCTTGTTAGTCTTGGCATGCTATTTGCACAAAGTTCATGGGCAATCTACTTTGCAAATATACTTGCGGTTTGGCAGTGCTGACAATCAGGAGTGTTTGTAGAGAAATAGCAGAGGATTCCTTGCTGGGAGAGGTGAGTTCTAGATTTCTCAGGAGTGATCATGCCAGCTGAATGAGATCAGATGCAGGCTCTTGATGGGGCTCTCTCTATGGAATCCAGAGAGGCTTTGTGGTAGGTAAGGTAGTGTGCACAGCTCCGGCACAAGTTGGTGGTCCTGGCAGTAAGGCTGTGAGGTCTGGCTGCTGCAGGAATGGTCAGCGTACCAGTTACAATACTGAGACGCCGACCATTCCCCTCCATGCTGTTTTATGCTGACAGCTGGGGCGGAGACTGCTAGTGATGAGGCAATAGTGGGCGTCGCTGGCGATCAATCCCTGATCGCAGCTGGATGAAATCCTTACAGTATCCGAGTATCGAATCCAGACTGTACGGGGAGTCAATCAGAACCGGCACCATTCAGAGATTCCTATGTATAGTACATAGAGATCTTCGTGTATATACAGATCAATGTATATAGAGATCAGTGTGTATATAGAGTTCAATGTGTGCTATACTCCTCACTGTGTCACCTTTTCTTTAAATGAAATCCAAACACACTTTTCTTGGAGAACATACAGGAGAGAGCCAGGAGAGAGAGACGGGAGGGAATTAGTTAGGAGGCCCTACACCGACAGCCAATGTAACAGAGGTATATACACTGACCAGCAATGTAAAAGAGGTATATACACTGGCCAGCACTGTAACAGAGGTATATACACTGACCAGCAATGTAACAGAGGTATATACACTGGCCAGCAATGTAACAGATGTATATACACTAACCAGCAATGTAACAGAGGTATATACATTGATCAGCAATTACCTTAAAATGATTAAGATTTCTGAATTAGCATAAATGCAATATTTGCTGAAATACAGTAGATTTGTTTCAGTTTTTTTCATGCAATGCCTCTTAAAAAGTAAATATAAAACAAATCCCAACTTACAATATTTTATATCTAATTAAACTGTTGGAGGGCTGCAACATGGCATGAGTGAGCTATACAATATATATAGATATACACAGAGGCTAACAGCCACACACTGACAGATAAAGGCGATACAAGAAGAACAGCTGAAATAGCTTTCCTACGGTGAGACACTACCAGCATGCCGGACTGTACCACCTTCCAAATGGGGGGGGGGGAGTTCATATGAATTAACCATGATATATACATGTGAATGGGTTGTGGCTTATTCATATGTAAATAGTGCCACCCATTCATATGTAAATATCACCGTTGAGCCTATTTTCAGTGGGGGGCCAGTATCCCCTATCTTATCTTTGATTGACCCCTGTCTGCCTGACATCTTGTGTCCATGTTTCAGCTGCCATGAAACCCGGACACAGCGTTCAAAACTCAGACTGTGGCAACCCTAACTATACTCCCCACTGCCTATATGGAGATCAGTGTGTCTATAGAGATCAGCGTGTGCTATACTCCCCGCTGGGTATATAGAGATCAGTGTGTATATAGAGATCAGTGTGTGCTATACTCAGCACTGTGTATGTAGAGATCAGTGTGTATATAGAGATCAGTGTGTATATAGAGATCAGTGTGTATATAGAGATCAGTGTGTACAAGGAGATCAGTGTGTATATAGGTGCTATATTCTCCCCTGTGTATAAAGCGATCCATGGGCGACCTACTGTCAGTGCAAATGGTGCCACAGGTGGGGGGCCCAGGAAAAAAATCTTGTACCAGGACCCTTTGTTCCTTAGATCCGCCACTGCAACGCTCACTCATCATATTCTATCAGGACAACAAAAAGAGGACAGCAGTACATAAATCCTGACACCTCTCTTCTTCCCTATAACATAGGGGTAGGCTTCTGTAGTCTTCAGACATAAATTGAACAATGTAACTGATGAGTGCAGTGCAGAGAATGCACAGGAAATGATCAGCTGACACAATTTCTAACAGAATCAATTGGTATATCAAACAGATCTAAAACACATTCAGTAGTATATTTAACAAACCAAAAAGAAGCAAATAAGAGAAGTTCATTGCTAGAGTTTACAATACTCTTTAATGTCTAGCTGTAAATAGAACAATAGATGTGTGACCTCTTTGAGTGGCAGATTTCACAGCTTGTGGAAAATCTAAGCCGTTCAGTATATGTATGAGTTGCTTTTAATGTTGTGAGAAATTGTCATGAACCCAGACATTGAAGTCTCATAGAATAATGCACATTGGGCATGCCAGGGTAATTGTAGTCGGTTAGCAATTGGTAGTTAAATTTGTAAATTTTCATAGATATCTGTACATCAGACCAAAAAGAGGACAGCTAAGAAAGAAGGAGGAATAGAGGGATTTGGTTCCAAGTGAGGGACTGTTGGGAGCTATGGAAATATTGGTTTTGGATAAAATGACCCTTTAACTATAATGTGGATATGAATGGCATTCCCACTGAAGGTACACTTAATGTTGTGGTGTAACTGGTTATAACAATAGTCACATTCACATTGTTTAGTGTTGTCACCTACACAGTACTACATATCAAATGAAAAGTGTAAACAGGCCCTTAAGCTAATGTCACAAGTGATAAATGTTTATGAAAAAGTACACTATTTGTGTGCACAGGCATTGGAGCTGAACACCACATGAATAATTTGCACGTTAAATGATGCGGTACTTGGAATGTGATACAAATTGATCCAGAGTAAACACAGAACCTATCAACAAGTGACAAAAAAGCTACTGAAAGAGACACACACACAAAGGAAAGTGCAGTTCACATCCAATGTAAACAAACAACATCTGATAAGCAGATAAAGAACAGATTGTAATAGGCCGTAGCAAAGTGTAATAACACATCCTACAAATATTATTATAGAAATCCCTACAAGGTACTGTACAAACCCTTGGTGCCCAATTTTAGCCCGGGGACCACATGTGGCTGTTTGGCTCTTACTGTGCAGCCCTTGGGGCCCCTAAAGACTATAGTCTGTGTTTTGGTGAAGGGAAAAAAAATTAGTCTGGCTTCTTGTAGTTAGATGGTTTGATTTTCTCATACTGTCTTGATTTCTCTTGGGGCTGTCCATCCATTTTTTCCCCTTTTATAATGGATCTTGCTGGATCTGGGAAACATAAAATGTAATTTTTAAAGGGGCTGTTGGGAGCTCATATGTGGAAGCACTGCTGTGTAAAGGAGCTGTCATTTTATTGATCTCTGGCAGTCTCGTGTTATGTGTCTCCAGTCTGTGGCAGTCTTCTAAAGCATGTCCACAGTTCCCAAACACTCCTATAGCATATATGCAGTCTCTGACCATCTCTTGCGTCATTCTCATAGTCTCTGACTATCTCCTGTAGTCAGTTTGTAGTGCTTGACCATCTACTGTACTATGAATGCAGTCTTTGACCATCTACAGTAGTATGTCTGCAGTCCCTAACCATCTTTTGTATCATGCCTGAAGTCTTCGACCATCTCTTGTTGCATGTTTCTCTGACAGCTTTCTGACAGTCTCTGGTGACAGCTTTCTGTACTATTATATTTATTGAAAATAATGTGTAGCCCTTTGGTGATGTAAGGGACTGCACTTAAGGCCCCCTATGTCAGGTTATTGGACCCACCATTGGGACAGATAGACACTTTATATGGGTGAATTGAAGGATACTTTACACATGGGTAATTACTACCTCAGTAGAAGCTGGTTAATAGATTTGGACAGATAAAAAGAGATATTGCTACATAAATATATTTATAGTGCCGTGTAGTACAATTTGCTTTACATTAATTTTTTTTATTCAGGAATATAAATAGAACAAACACAATATCATAAATTAATTACTATTTCAATAAGGGTACATAAAGATGACACAAATGCACAGTTAGTTAATTGAGCCTCTCTCTAGACTATACGCACTAAAGCATTCGCATATTCTGAACAAGCAGTAAAAGAACTTGAAAACAAAGCCTTATTCACTTCTGGTGCTATAGGTGTGAAGGAATATGGATCATATCAAGAAAATTTCCTTTTCTATGTTTTGAATTGTTTTGAATGTGTTTTATTTGCTTCCTAGCTTTGTTACTTTCCTTAATCAGCTTTTAGCGTTGCTATGCGTAACCAAGAGATATAACCTGTATTCGGGAGCGCGCCAGGGATGCATGAAAGGAATGCCGAGGGAGGATGCTACAGGCAGAAGATATCTTTGACTAACCAATTAGCGAGAGACACAAGACTTTAACTAACAGCTCCTCTAGTTTGCCCAATAGTACAAGACATTTAGAGATAACAGATGTGGGCATATGTGTGACGAACACTCTCCTGTTATCTGTGTATAAAGGAGAGAGACCGCCCTGAATAAATTAGAACTTTCATAGACCGTTAATTCTGAGTTTGTGATTTTGCCGGTGCACCGAACACAACATAATTAGAAACAGCAGCAGACATCTTGTGTGAACCCAGTTGTGGTTCAGATCCATTTCAGCTGGCACCCAAAATCGTGGGGCCCTGGGTTCCGATCCAAGAGCAGCCATGAGACGTGGGCGGGGCTGAGGACCGAGACAGACCAAGGGGGCTTGCGCAACCCTGAGAGTATGGTAGGCATATTGCAATATCTTACCACTGTACTACTTGTTTCTGTCCGATCCACTGTCACGTCCACTTGGCTGTTCGAGGACGGCAAAAGGCAGGTAAACTTTTCCTTGCCCAGGGCTGTTTTGCTAAGAACCTGCATAAGAGATTTCTGCTGGCTGTGTGTGTTGTTATCTGTTGTGTGTGTTTGCCGCTCTGGATCGAGGCTGAGCCGAGCTAAAAGAAGTTGCTACAGGGGTTGTCCTCATCTTGGTGAGGTGTTTGCGGCTCTGGACCGAGGCTGAGCCGACCCAAAATAATTGGCTACAGGGGTTGTCCTCATCTCGGTGCGTTGTTACGCCCAAGGAAAGAAGGAACCCTGTAGTGGGCGTCTACGGACGGAAATCCGGGGTGACGTGTTGGTCCCCCCGAAGCGATCTTAGTCGGTCAGCCAGTGGTTCAGTTCTGCGCTGTTACGCCCCAGGAAAGAAGGAACCCTATAGTGGGCGTCTACGGATGGAAATCTGGGGTGACATGTCGGTCCCCCCGAGGCGAACTTAGTCGGTCAGCCAGTGGTTCAGTTCCACGCTGTAATGTCATGTCCTAAATGTGTTTGTTGGGTTAATGTTCACTGTGGATGAAACGAATTGGGGATTAGTGAAAGTAGTAGAAGGGGGGTATCCCCCCCCCCCCCC